>NW_026947830.1:0-138059 GCF_034190915.1 Cavia porcellus
TAACCCTAACCCTAACCCTAACCCTGTCTAACCCTAACCCTAACCCTAACCGTAACCCTAACCCTAACCCTAACCCCTAACCCCTAACCCTAACCCTAACCCTAACCCTAACCCTAACCCTAACCCTAACCCTAACCCTGTCTAACCCTAACCCTAACCCTAACCCTAACCCTAACCCTAACCCTAACCCTATCCCTAACCCTAACCCTAACCCTAACCCTAACCCTAACCCTAACCTAACCCTAACCCTAACCCTAACCCTCACTAGTAGAAGTGAGAACAACATCACGGGGTGGTGTGAATCAGATGGCCTGAATTAGGATAGACATTGAGTGGCAATGTAGGATGGAGAAAAGCACCACAGGGTGGTCAGCATAGGGAGGTGAGGAAACATGCAGTGGCAATGTCGGATAGGCTTGTGAAAAAAAAAAAAGCATGGTGGTTCGCATTGTAAGGGATTCTAACAGGCAATGCACTAGTAGCAGTGAGAAAAACGTCACGGGATGGTGTGAATCGGAGGGCCTGAATTAGGATAGGCAGTGATTGGCAACGTCAAATGGAGAAAACCACCACGGTGTGGTCAGCATGGGGAGGTCAGGAAACATGCAGTGGCAATGTAGGATATGTTTCGGAAAAACATCCCCGGGTGGTTAGCATTGTAAGGTTTTCTCCAGGCCATTCACTAGTAGGTGTGAGAAAAATATTATGGGGTGGTGTGAATCGGAGGACCTGAATTATGATAGGCAGTGAGTGATAATGTAGGATGGAGAAAAGCACCACGGGTTGGTCAGCATGGGGAGGTCAGGAAACATGCGGTGGCAATGTAGGATAGGTTTCTGAAAATCATCGCGCAGTGGTGCGCATTGTGAATGTTTCTAACAGGCCACTCACTAGAAGGAGTGGGAACAACATCACGGGGTGGTGTGAATCGGAGGGCCTGAATTAGGATAGGCACTGAGTGGCTATGTAGGATGGAGAAAACACCACGCGGTGGTCATCATGGAGAGGTAAGGAAACATGCATTGGCAATGTAGGATAGTTTTCTGAAAAACATCACGGGGTGTTGCGCATTGTAAGGATTTCTAATAATCCATTCACAAGTAGGAGTGAAAAAAACATCACGGGGTGGTGTGAATCGTATGGCCTGAATTAATATAAGCAGTGAGTGGCTATGAAGAATGGAGATAAGCACCACGGGGTGGTCAACATGGGGAGGTCAGGAAACGTGCAGTGGCAATGTAGGATAGTTTTCTGAAAAACATCGCGTGGTGGTGCGCATTTTAAGGATTTCTAAACATCCATTCACAAGTAGGAGTGAAAAAAACATCACGGTGTTGTGTGAATCGTAGGGGCTGCATTAGGATAGGCTGTGAGTGGCAATGCAGGTTGGAGAAAAAAACCACGGGTTTGTCAGCATGAGGAGGCAAGGAAACATGCAGTGGCAATGTACAATAGGATTCTGATAAACATCGCTGGGTGGTGCGCATTGTAAGGGTTTCTAACAATCCATTCACTAGTCGGAGTGAGCACATCATCACGGGGATATGTTAATCGGAGGGCCTGAATTAGGATTGGCATTGAGTGGCAATGTAGCATGGAGAAAAGCACCACAGGGTGGTCAGCATTGGGAGGTGAGGAAACAGGCAGTGGCAATGTAGGATAGGTTTCTGAAAATGAAAGCAGGGCGGTGCGCATTGTAAGGGTATCTAACAGGCCATGCACTAGTAGGAGTGAAAATAACATCACAGGGTGGTGTGAATCGGAGGGCCTGAATTAGGATAGGCAATGAGTGGCAATGTAGGATGGAGAAAAGCACGATGGATTGATCAACATGGGGAGGTCAGGAAACATGCAGTAGCAATGTAGGACAGGTTGCTGAAAAACATCGCGGGGTTCTGCGCATTGTAAGGATTTCTAACAGGCCATTCACTAGTAGGAGTGAGAAATACATCATGGTGTGGTGTGAATCGGAGGGCCTGAATCAAATAGACAGTGAGTGGCAATGTACGATGGAGAAAAGCATCACGGGTTAGTGAGCATGGGGAGGTCAGGAAACATGCAATGGCAATGTAGGATAGGTTTCTGAAAAACAACGCGTGGTGGTACGCATTTTAAGGGTTTGTAGCATGCCATTCATTAGTAGGAGTGAGAAAAACATCACGGGGTGGTGTGAATCGGAGGGCCTGAATTAGGATAGGCAGTGTGTGGCATTGAACATTGGAGAAAAGCACCACGGGGTGGTCAACATGTGGAGGTCAGGAAACATGCAGTGGCAAGTAGGATAGGTTTCTGAAAAACATCACGGGATGGTGTGCATTATAAGAATTTCTAACAAGCCAATCACAAGTAGGAATGAGAAAAACATCATGGGATGGTGTGAATCAGATGTTCTGAATTAGAATAGGCAGTGACTGGCAATGTAGAATGGAGAAAAGCACCACGGGTTGGTCAGCATGTGGAGGTCAGTAAACATGCAGTGGAAATATAGGATACGTTTCTGAAAAACATCAAGGGCTGGTGCGCCTTGTAAGGCTTTCTAACAGGCCATTCACTAGTAGGAGTGAGAAAAAACATCACGGGGTGGTGTGAATCAGATGTTCTGAATTAGAATAGTCAGTCACTGGCAATGTAGGATGGAGAAACGCACCACGGGGTGGTCAGCATGTGGAGGTCAGTAAACATGCAGTGGCAATGTAGGATAGTTTTCTTAAAAATATCGCGGGGTGCTGCGCATTGTAAATGTTTCTAACAGGCCATTCACTAGTAGGAGTTAGAAAACTATAGCAGGGTGGTGTAAATCAGAGTGCCTGAATCAGGATAGGCATTGAGTGGCAATGTATGATCGAGAAAAGCACCATGGGGTGGTCAGGATGGGAGGTCAAGAAACATGCAGTGGCAATGTAGGATAGGTTTCTGAAAAACATCGCGGGTAGTGCGCATTTTAAGGGTTTCTACCAGGCCATTCACTAGTAGGAGTGAGAAATACATCATGGTGTGGTGTGAATCCAAGGGCCTGAATCAAGATAGGCATTGAGTGGCAATGTAGGATGGAGAAAAGGATCACGGCTTGGTGAGCAAGGGGCGGTCAGGAAACATGCAATGGCAATGTAGGATAGGTTTGTAAAAAACATCGCGGGGTGGTGCGCATTGTAAGGTTTTGTAGCAGGCCATTCACTAGTAGGAATGAGAAAAACATCACGGGGGGGGGTGTAAATTGGAGGGCCTGAATTAGGATAGGCAGTGAGTGGCAATGAAGAATGGAAAAAAGCACCACAGGTTGGTCAACATGAGGAGGTCAGGAAACATGCAGTGGCAATGTAGGATAGGTTTCTGAAAAAAAAGCAGGGTGGTGCGCATTGTAAGAGTTTCTAACAGGCCATGCACTAGTAGGAGTGAGAAAAACATCACGGGCTGGTGTGAATCGGAGGTCCTGAATTAGGATAGGCAGTGAGTGGCAATGTTGGATGGAGAAAAGCACCACGGGGTGGTCATCATGGGGAGGTCAGGAAACATGCATTGGCAATGTAGGATAGTTTTCTGAAAAACATCACAGGGTGGTGCGCATTGTAAGGATTTCTAACAAGCCATTCACAGGTAGAAGTGATAAAAACATCACGGGTGGTGTGAATTGAAAGGCCTGAATCAAGATAGACAGTGAGTGGCAATGTAGGTTGGAGAAAAGCACCACGGGTTGGTGAGCATGGGGAGGTCAGGAAACATGCAATGGCACTGTAGGATAGTTTTTCTGAAAAACATCGCGGGGTGGTTCGCATTGTAAGGGTTTGTAGCAGGCCATTCACTAGTAGGAGTGAAAAAAATATCACGGGGTTTTGTGAATCGGAGGGCCTGAATTAGGATAGGCAGTGAGTGGCAACGTAAAATGGAGAAAAGCGCCACGGTGTGGTCAGCATGGTGAGGTCAGGAAACATGCAATGGCAATGTAGGATTGGTTTCTGGAAAACATCGCGGGGTGGTGCGCATTGTAAGGGTTTCTAACAGGCAGTTCACTAGTAGGAGTGAGAAAAACATCACGGGGTGGTGTGAATCAGAGTGCCTGAATTAGGATAGGCAGTGAGTGGCAATGAATAATGGAGAAAAGCGCCACGGGGTGGTCAACATGGGGAGTAAAGGAAACATGCAGTCGCAATGTAGGACAGTTTTCTGAAAAACATCGCGGGGTGGTGCGCATTGTAAGCCTTTCTAACAGGCCATGCACTAGTAGGAGTGAGAAATACATCATGGTGTGGTGTGAATCGGAGGGCCTGAATCAAGATAGGATTGAGTGGCTATGTAGGATGGAGAAAAGCACCACGGGTTGGTGAGCATGGGGAGGTCAGGAAACATGCAATGGCAATATAGGATAGGTTTCTGAAAAACAACGCGGGGTGGTACGCATTGTAAGGCTTTGTGCAGGCCATTCACTAGTAGGAGTGAGAAAAACTTCATGGGGTGGTGTGAATCGGAGGGCCTGAATTAGGATAGGCAGTGCGTGGCAAAGAAGTTTGGAGAAAAGCACCATGGGTTTGTCAGCATGGGGAGACAAGGAAACATGCAATGGCAATGTAGAATAGGTTTCTGATAAACATCGCAGGGTGGTGTGCATTGTAAGTGTTTCTAACAGGCCATTCACTTGTAGGAGTGAGAACAACATCACGGGGTGGTGTGAATCGGAGTGCCTGAATTAGGGTAGGCATTGAGTGGCAATGTAGGATGGAGAAAAGCACCACAAGGTGTTCAGCATGGGGCGGTGAGGAAACTTCCAGTGGCAATGTATGATAGGTTTCTGAAAAAAAAAGCAGGGTGATGCGCATTGTAAGGGTTTCTAACAGGCCATTCACTAGTAGGAGTGAGAAAAACATCACGGGGTGGTGTGAATCGGAGGGCCTGAATTAGGATAGGCAGTGAGTGGCAATGTAGGATGGAGAAAACACCACGCAGTGGTCATCATGGAGAGGTCAGGTAACATGCATTGGAAATGTAGGATAGTTTTCTGAAAAACATCACGGGGTGGTGCACATTGTAAGGATTTCTAACAAGCCATTCAAAAGTAGGAGTGAAAAAAACATCACGGGGTGCTGTGAATCGTAGATGTGAATTAATATAGGCAGTGAGTGGCTATGAAGAATGGAGATAAACACCATGGGGTGGTCAACATGGGGAGGTCAGGAAACATGCAGTGGCAATGTAGGATAGTTTTCTGAAAAACATCGCGGGGTGGTGCGCATTTTAAGGATTTCTAACCATCCATTCACAAGTAGGAGTGAAAAAAACATCACGGTGTTGTGTGAATCATAGGGGCTGAATTAGGATAGGGCTGTGAGTGGCAACGTAGGATGGAGAAAAGCACCACGGCTTTGTCAGCATGGGGAGGCAAGGATACATGCAGTGGCAATGTATAATAGGTTTCTGATAAACATCGCAGGTCGGTGCGCATTGTAAGTGTTTCTAACAGGCCATTCACTAGTAGGAGTGAGAACAACATCATGGGGTGGTGTGAATCGGAGGGCCTGAATTAGGATAGGCATTGAGTGGCAATGTAGGACGGAGACAAGCACTGCAACGTGTTCAGCATGGGGAGGTGAGGAAACATCCAGTGGCAATGTAGGATAGGTTTCTGAAAAAAAAAGTGGGGTGGTGTGCATTGTAATGGTTTCTAACACGCCTTTCACTAGTAGGAGCGAGAAAAACCTCACGGGGTGGTGTGAATCGGAGGCCCTGAGTTAGGATAGGCAGTGAGTGGCAATGTAGGATGGAGAAAAGCACAAAGGGGTGGTCAACATGGGGAGGTCAGGAAACATGCATTGGCAATGTAGGATAGTTTTCTGAAAAACATCACGGGGTGGCGCGCATGGTAAGGATTTCAAACCGTCCATTCACTAGTAGGAATGAGAAAAACATCATGGGGTCATGGGAATCGGAGGGCTTGAATTAGGATAGGCAGTGAGTGGCAACGTAAAATGGAGAAAAGTGCCACAGTGTGGTCAGCATGGTGAGGTCAGAAAACATGCAGTGGCAATGTAGGATAGGTTTCCGAAAAACATCGCGAGGTGGTGCGCATTGTAAGGGTTTCTAACAGGCCATTCAATAGTAGGAGTGAGAAAAATATAACGGGCTGGTGTGAATCGGAAGGCCTGAATCAGGTGAGCCATTGAGTGGCAATGTAGGATGGAGAAAAGCACAACGGCATGGTCAGCATGGGGAGGTCAGAAAACATGCATTGGCAATGTAGGATAGTTTTGTGAAATACATCGCCGGGTAGTGCGCATTGTAAGTGTTTCTAACAGGCCATTCACTAGTAGGAGTGAGAAAAACATCACGGGGTGGTGTGAATCCGAGTGCCTGAATTATGATAGGCAGTGAGTGGCAATGTAGGATGGAGAAAAGCACCACGGGGTGGTCATCATGGGGAGGTCAGGAAACATGCAGTGGAAATGTAGGATAAGCTTTTGAAAAACATCGCGGGGTGGCGCGCATTGTAAGGGTTTCTAACAGGCCATTCACTAGCAGAAGTGAGAAAAACATCACGGGGTGGTGTGAATTGGAAGGCCTGAATCAAGATAGACAGTGAGTAGCAATGTAGGATGGAGAAAAGCACCACAGGTTGGTGAGCATGGGGAGGTCAGGAAACATGCAGGGGCAATGTCGAATAGGTTTCTTAAAAAAAAAAGCGGGGTCCTGCGCATTGTAAGGGTTTCTAACAGGCCATTCACTAGTAGGAGTGATAAAAACATCACGGGGTGGTGTGAGTCGGAGGGCCTGAATTAGGATAGGCAGTGAGTGGCAATGTAGGATGGAGAAAAGCACCACGGGGTGGTCAACATGGGGAGGTCACAAACATGCATTGGCAATGTAGGATAGTTTTCTGAAAAACATCAGGATGTGGTGCGCATTGTAAGGATTTCTAAAAAGCCATTCACAAGAAGGAGTGAAAAAACATCACGGGGTGGTGTGAATCGTAGGGCCTGAATTAATATAGGCAGTGAATACCTATGTAGGATGGAGAAAAGCACCAAGGGGTGGTCAGCATGGGGTGTCAGGAAACATGCATTGGCAATGTAGGATAGGTTTCTGAAAAACATTACCGGGTTGTGCGCATTGTAAGGCTTTCTAACAGGCCATTCACTAGTAGGAGTGAGAAAAATTTAACGGGGTGGTATGAATCGGAGGGCCTGAATCAGGAAAGGCATTAAGTGGCAATGTAGCATTGAGAAAAGCACCACGGGCTATTCAACATGGGGAAGTCAGGAAACATGCATTGGCAATGTAGGATAGGTTTCTGAAAAGTATCGCTGGGTGGTGCGCATTGTAAGGGTTTCTAACAGGCCATACACTAGTAGGAGTGAGAAAAACATCACGGGGTGGTGTGAATCGGAGGGGCTGAAACAGGATAGGCAGTGAGTGGCAATGAAGAATGGAGAAAAGCACAACGGGGTGGTCAATATGGTGAGGTCAGGAAACATGCTTTGGCAATGTAGGACAGGTTTCTGAAAAACATCGCGGGGTGGTGCGTATTGTATGGTTTTCTAACAGGGCATTTACTAGCAGGAGTGACAAATACATCATGGTGTGGTGTGGAACGGAGGTCCTGAATCAAGATAGACAGTGTGAATCAGAGGGCCTGAATTAGGATAGGCATTGAGTTGCAATGTAGGATGGAGAAAAGCACCACAGGGTGGTCAGCATGGAGAGGTCAGGAAACATGCAGTGGCAATGGAGGATTGTTTTCTGAAAAACATCAAAGGGTGGTGCGCATTGTAAAGGTTTCTAACACGCCATTCACTAGTAGGAGTGAGAAAAACAGCACGGGGTGGGGTGAATCAGATGTTCTGAATTAGGATAGGCAATGAGGAGCAATGTAGGAAGGAGATAAGCACCACGGGGTGGTCAGCATGGGGAGATCAGGAAACATGCAGTGGCAATGTAGTATCGGTGTCTGAAAAACATCGCAGTGTGGTGCGCATTGTAAGGTTTTCTAACAGGCCGTTAACTAGTAGGAGTTAGAAATACATCACCGGGTGGTGAGAATTGGAAGACCTGAATCAGGATAGGCAGTGAGTGGCAATGTAGGATGGAGAAAAGCACCACCGCATGGTGAGCATGCGGAGGTCAGGAAACATGATGTGGCAATGTAGGATAGGTTTCTGAAAAACATCGCAGGATGGTGCGCATTGTAAGGGTTTGTAGCAGGCCATTCACTAGTAGGAGTGAGAAAAACATCACGGGGTGGTGTGAATGATAGGGCCTGGATTAGTTTAGCCAGTGAGTGTCAATGAAGAATGGAGAAAAGAACCACAGGGTGGTCAACATTAGGAGGTCAGGAAACATTCAGTGGCATCGTAGGTTAGGTTTCTGAAAAACATCGCGGGGTGGTGCACATTTTAAGGATTTCTACCAAGCCATTCACAAGTAGGAGTGAAAAATGCATCACCGTGTGGCGTGAATCGTAGGGGCTGAATTAGGATAGGCTGTGAGTGGCAACGTACGATGGAGAAAAAAACCACGGGTTTGTCAGCATGGGGAGGCAAGGAAACATGCAGTGGCAATGTAGAATAGGTTTCTGATAAACATCGCTGGGTGGTGCGCATTGAAAGGGTTTCTAACAATCCATTCACTAGTAGGAGTGAGAACAACATCACGGGGTGGGTGAATCGGAGGGCCTGAATTAGGATAGACATTGAGTGGCAATGTAGAATGGAGAAAAGCACCCCAGGGTGGTCAGCATAGGGAGGTGAGGAAACATGCAGTGTCAATGTAGGATAGGTTTCTGGAAAAAAAATGCAGGGTGGTGCGCATTGTAAGGGTTTCTAACAGGCCATGCACTAGTAGGAGTGAGAAAAATATCACGGGCTGGTGTGAATCGGAGGGCCAATGTAGGATGGAGAAAAGCACCACGCGTTGGTCATCATGGACAGGTCAGGAAACATGCAGTCGCAATGTAGGATAGTTTTCTGAAAAGCATCACGGGGTGGTGCGCATTGTAAGGGTTTTGTAACAGGCCATTGACTAGTAGGAGTGAGAAAAACATCACGGGGTGGTGTGAATCAGATATTCTGAGTTAGGATAGGCAGTGAGTGGAAATGTGGTATCGAGAAAAGCACCACGGGGTGGTCAGCATGGGGAGGTCAGGAAAGATGCATTGGCAATGAAGGATAGGTTTCTGAAAAACATCGACAGGTGGTGCGCATTGTAAGGCATTCTAAAAGGCCATTCACTAGTAGGAGTGAGAAAAACATCACGGGGTGGTTTGAATCGGAGGGCCTGAATTAGGGTAGGCAGTGAGTGGCAACGTAAAATGGACAAAAGCACCATGGTGTGGTCATCATGGGGAGGTCAGGAAACATGCAAGGGCAATGTAGGATAGGTTTCTGAAAAAAAAGCAGGGTGGTGCGCATTGTAAGGCATTCTAACATGCCATTCACTAGTAGAAGGGAGAAAAACATCACGGGGTGCTGTGAATCGGAGGGGCTGAAACAGGATAGGCAGTGAGTGCCAATGAAGAATGGAGAAAAGCACCACGGGGTGGTCAATATGGTGAGGTCAGGAAACATGCTTTGGCAATGTAGGACAGTTTTCTGAAAAAAATCACGGGGTGGTGCGTATTGTAAAGTTTTCTAACAGGTCATTCACTAGCAGGAGTGACAAATACATAATGGTGTGGTGTGAAACGGAGGTCCTGAATCAAGATAGACAGTGAGTGGCAATGTAGGATGGAGAAAAGCACCACGGGTTGGTGAGCATGGGGAGGTCATGAAACATGCAGTGGTAATGTAGGATAGGTTTCTGAAAAACATCGCTGGGTGGTGCGTATTATAAGTATTTCTAACAAGCCATTGTCACGTAGGAGTGAAAAAATCATCACGGGGTGGTGTGAATCGGAGGGCCTGAATTAGGATAGGCTGTGAATGCTAACGTAGGATGGAGAAAAGCACCACGGCTTTGTCAGCATGGGGAGGCAAGGAAACATGCAGTGGCAATGTAGAATATTTTTCTGATAAACATCGCAGGTTGGTGCGCATTGTAAGTGTTTCTAACAGGCCATTCACTTGTAGGAGTGAGAACAACATCATGGGGTGGGGTGAATCAGAGGGCCTGAATTAGGATAAGCATTGAGTTTCAATGTTGGACGGAGACAAGCACTACAACGTGTTCAGCATGGGGATGTGAGGAAACATCCAGTGGTAATATAGGATAGGTTTCTGAAAAACATCGCGGGGTGGTGCGCATTGTAAGGGTTTCTAACAGGCCATTCACTAGTAGGAGTCAGAAATACATCATGGTGTGGTGTGAATCGGAGGGACTGAATAAGGATAGGCTGTGAGTGGCAACGTAGAATGGAGAAAAGAACCACGGGGTGGTCATCATGGGGAGGTCAGGAAACATGCATTGGCAATGTAGGATAGTATTCTGAAAAACATCCCGGGGTGGTGCGCATTGTATGGGTGTGTGTTACATTACATTCACTAGTAGGAGTGAGAAAAACATCGCGGGGTTGTGTGAATTGGAAGACCTGAATCAAGATAGACAGTGAGTGGCAATGAAGAATGCAGAAATGCACCACGGGATGGGCAACATGGGGAGGTCAGGAAACATGCAGTGGCAATGTAGGATAGGTTTCTGAAAAGCATCGTGGGTTGGTGCGCATTGTAAGGCTTTCTAACAAGCGATTCAGAAGTAGGAGTGAAAAAAAACGTCACGGCGTGGTGTGAATCAGAGGGCCTGAATTAGGATAGGCATTGAGTTGCGAAGTAGGATGGAGAAAAGCACCACAGGGTGGTCAGCATGGAGAGGTCAGGAAACATGCAATGGCAATGGAGGATTGTTTTCTGAAAAACATCAAAGGGTGGTGCGCATTATAAGGGTTTCTAACACGCCATTCACTAGTAGGAGTGAGAAAAACAGCACGGGGTGGTGTGAATCAGATGTTCTGAATTAGGATAGGCAATGAGGGGCAATGTAGAAAGGAGAAAAGCACCACGGGGTGGTCAGCATGGGGAGGTCAGGAAACATGCAGTGGCAATGTAGTATCGGTGTCTAAAAAACATCGCAGGATGGTGCGCATTGTAAGGGTTTGTAGCAGGCCATTCACTAGTAGGAGGGAGAAAAACATCACGGGGTGGTGTGAATGCTAGGGCCTGGATTAGGATAGCCAGTGAGTGCCAATGAAGAATGGAGAAAAGAACCACAGGGTGGTCAACATGAGGAGGTCAGGAAACATTCAGTGGCAACGTAGGATAGGTTTCTGAAAAACATCGCGGGGTGGTGCGCATTTTAAGGATTTCTACCAAGCCATTCACAAGTAGGAGTGAAAAATACATCACCGTGTGGCGTGAATCGTAGGGGCTGAATTAGGATAGGCTGTGAGTGGCAACGTAGGATGGAGAAAAAAACCACGGGTTTGATAGCATGGGGAGGCAAGGAAACATGCAGTGGCAATGTAGAATAGGTTTCTGATAAACATCGCTGGGTGGTTCGCATTGTAAGGGTTTCTAACAATCCATTCACTAGTAGGAGTGAGAACAACATCACGGGGTGGGTGAATCGGAGGGCCTGAATTAGGATAGACATTGAGTGGCAATGTAGGACGGAGAAAAGCACCGCAGGGTAGTCAGCATAGGGAGGTGAGGAAACATGCAGTGTCAATGTAGGATAGGTTTCTGAAAAAAAAATGCAGGGTGGTGCGCATTGTAAGGGTTTCTAACAGGCCATGCACTAGTAGGAGTGAGAAAAACATCACGGGCTGGTGTGAATCGGAGGGCCTGAATTAGGATAGGCAGTGAGTGGCAATGTAGGATGGAGAAAAGCACCACGGGTTGGTCATCATGGACAGGTCAGGAAACATGCAGTCGCAATGTAGGATAGTTTTCTGAAAAGCATCACGGGGTGGTGCGCATTGTAAGGGTTTTGTAACAGTCCATTGACTAGTAGGAGTGAGAAAAACATCACGGGGTGGTGTGAATCAGATATTCTGAGTTAGGATAGGCAGTGAGTGGAAATGTAGGATCGAGAAAAGCACCACGGGGTGGTCAGCATGGGGAGGTCAGGAAAGATGCATTGGCAATGTAGGATAGGTTTCTGAAAAACATCGACAGGTGGTGCGCATTGTAAGGCATTCTAAAAGGCCATTCACTAGTAGGAGTGAGAAAAACATCAGGGGGTGGTGTGAATCGGAGGGCCTGAATTAGGTTAGGCAGTGAGTGGCAACGTAAAATGGACAAAAGCACCACGGTGTGGTCATCATGGGTAGGTCAGGAAACATGCAGGGGCGATGTAGGATAGGTTTCTAAAAAAAAAAGCAGGGTGGTGCGCATTGTAAGGCATTCTAACATGCCATTCACTAGTAGGAGTGAGAAAAACATCACGGGGTGGTGTGAATCGGAGGTCCTGAATTATGATAGACAGTGAGTGGCAATGTGGGATGGGAACAGCACCATGCGGTCGTCAGCATGGGGAGGTCAGGAATCATGCAGTGGCAATGTAGGATAGGTTTCTGAAAAATATCGCGGGGTGGGGCACCTTGTAAGGGTTTCTAACAGGCCATTCACTAGTGGAATGAGAAAAACTTCACGGGGTGGTGTGAATCAGAGTGCCTGAATTAGGATAGGCAGTGAGTGGCAATGAAGAATGGAGAAACGCACCACGGGGTGGTCAACATGGGGAGTTCACGAAACATGCAGTGGCAATGTAGGACAGGTTTCTGAAAAACATCGCGGGGAGGTGCGCATTGTAAGGCTTTCTAACAGGCCATTCACTAGTAGGAGTGAGAAATACATCATGGTGTGGTGTGAATCTGAGGGGCTGAAACAGGATAGGCAGTAAGTGGCAATGTAGGATGGTGAAAAGCACCAGGGGTGGTCAGCATGGGAGGTTAGGAAACATGCAATGGCAAATTAGGATAGATTTCTGATAAACATGGCAGGGTGGTGCGCATTGTAAGTGTTTCTAACAGGCCATTCACTTGTAGGAGTGAGAAAAATATAACGGGGTGGTGTGAATCGGAGGGCCTGAATCAGGAGAGGCATTGAGTGGCAATGTTGGATGGAGAAATGCACCACGGCGTGGTCACCATGGTGAGTCAGGAAACATGCATTGGCAATGTAGGATAGGTTTCTGAACAACATCGCCGGGTGGTGCGCATTGTAAGGGTTTCTAACAGGCCATTCACTAGTAGGAATGAGAAAAACATCACGGGCTGGTATGAATTGGAGGACCTGAATTAGGATAGGCAGTGAGTGGCAATGTAGGATGGAGAAAAGCACCACGGGGTGGTCAGCATGTGGAGGTCAGAAAACATGCATTGGCAATGTAGGATAGGTTTCAGAAATACATCGCAGGCTGGTGCTCATTGTAAGGGTTTCTAACAGGGCATTCCCTAGTAGGAGTGAGAAAAATATAACGAGGTGGTGTGAATCGGAGGGCCTGAATCAGGGGAGGCATTGAGTGGCTATGTAGGATATTTTTTCTGAAAAACATTGCAGGGTGGTGCGCCTTGTAAGGGTTTGTAGCCGGCCTTTCACTAGTAGGAGTGAGAAAAACATCACGGGGTGGTGTGAATCGGAGGGCCTGAATTAGGATAGGCAGTGAGTGGCAATGTAGGATGGAGAAAAGCACCATGGGGTGGTCAGCATGGGGAGGTCAGGAAACATGCACTGGAAATGTAGGATACGTTTCTGAAAAACATCGCGGGTGGTGCGCATTGTAAGGGTATCTAACAGGCCATTCAGAAGTAGGAGTGAAAAAAACGTCACGGGGTGGTGTGAATCGGAGGGCCTGAATAAGGATAGGCATTGAGTGGCAATGTAGGATGGAGAAAACCACCACAGGGTGGTCAGCATGGGGAGGTCAGGAAACATGCAGTGGCAATGTAGGATAGATTTCTGAAAAACATCGCGGGATGGTGCGCATTTTAAGCATTTCTAACAACCCATTCACAAGTAGCAGTGAAAAATACATCACGGTGTGGTGTGAAACGTAGGGGCTGAATTAGGATAGGCTGTGAGTGGCAATGTAGGATGGATAAAAAAACCACGGGTTTGTCAGCATGGGGAGGCAAGGAAACATGCAGGGGCAATGTAGAATAGGTTTCTGATAAACATCGCTGGGTGGTACGCATTATAAGGGTTTCTAACAATCCATTCACTAGTACGAGTGAGAACAACATCACGGGGTGATGTGAATCGGAGGGCCTGAATTAGGATAGGCAGTGAGTGGCAATGTAGGATGGAGAAAAGCACCACGGGTTGGTCATCATGGGGAGGTCAGGAAACATGCAGTGGAAATGTAGGATAAACTTTTGTAAAACATCGCGGGGTGGCGCGCATTGTAAGGCTTTCTAACAGGCCATTTACTAGTAGGAGTGAGAAAAATTTAACGGGGTTGTGTGAATCGGAGGGCTTGAATTATGATAGGCAGTGAGTGGCAATGTAGGATGGAGAAAAGCACCACAGGGTGGTCAGCATGGGGAGGTCAGGAAACATGCAGTGGAAATGTAGGATACATTTCTGATAAACCTCGTGGGGTGGTGCGCATTTTAAGGGTTTCTAACAGGCGATTCACTAGTAGGAATGAGAAAAACATCACGGGGTGGTGTGAGTCGGAGGGCATGAATTAGGATAGGCTGTGAGTGGCAACGTAGGATGGAGAAAAGCACGACGGCTTTGTCAGCATGGGGAGGCAAGGAAACATGCAGTGGCAATGTAGAATAGTTTTCTGATAAACATCGCAGGTAGGTGCGCATTGTAAGTGTTTCTAACAGGCCATTCACTAGTAGGAGTGAAAACAACATCATGCGGTGGTGTGAATCGGAGGGCCTGAATTAGGATAGGCATTGAGTGGCAATGTAGGATGGAGACAAGCACTACAACGTGTTCAGCATGGGGAGGTGAGGAAATATCCAGTGGCAAGGTAGGATAGGTTGCTGAAAAAAAAGCGGGGTGGTGTGCATTGTAAGGGTTTCTAACACGCCATTCACTAGTAGGAGCGAGAAAAACATCACGGGGTGGTGTGAATCGGAGGGCCTGAATTAGGATAGGCATTGAGTGGCAATGTAGGATGGAGAAAAGCACCACAGGGTGGTCAGCGTAGGGAGGTGAGGAAACAGACTGTGGCAATGTAGGATAGGTTTATGAAAAGAAAAGCAGGGTGGTGCGCATTGTAAGGGTTTCTACGAGGCCATGCACTACTAGGAGTGAGAAAAACATCATGGGGTGGTGTGATTCGGAGGGCCTGAATTAGAAAAGGTAGTCAGTGGCAACGTAAAATGGAGAAAAGCACCACGGTGTGGTCAGTACGGGGAGGTCAGGAAACATGCAGTGGCAATGTAGGATAGCTTTCTGAAAAACATCGCGGGGTGGTGCGCATTGTAAGGGTATCTAACAGGCAATTCATTAGTAGGAGTGAGAAAAATAAAACGGGGTGGTGTGAATCGGAAGGCCCAAATCATGAGAGGCATTGAGTGGCAATGTAGGATGGAGAAAAGCACCACGGGGTGGTCAGCATGGGGAGGTCAGGAAACATGCATTGGCAATGTAGGATAGGTTTCTGAAAATAAAAGCAGGGTGGTGCGCATTGTAAGGGTTTCTAACAGGCCATGCACTAGTACGAGTGAGAAAAACATCACGGGGTGATGTGAATCGGAGGGCCTGAATTATGATAGGCAGTGATTGGCAATGTAGAATGGAGAAAAGCACCAAGGTTTGGTCAGCATGGGGAGGTCATGAAACATGCCATGGCAATGTAGGATAGTCTTTCTGAAAACCATCGTGGGGTGGTGCGCATTGTAAGGGTTTGTAGCAGGCCATTCACTAGTAGGAGTGAGAAAAACATCATGGGGTGGTGTGAATAGGAGGGCCTTAATTAGGATAGGCAGTGATTGGCAATGAAGAATTGAGAAAAGCACCACGGGGTGGTCAACATGGGGAGGTAGGATACATGCAGTGGCAGTGTAGGATACGTTTCAGAAAAACATCGTGGCTTGGTGCGCATTTTAAGGATTCCTAACAAGCCATTCACAAGTAGGAGTGAAAAAAACATCACGGTGTGGTGTGCATCATAGGGGCTGAATTAGGGTAGGCTGTGAGTGCCAATATAGGAAGGAGAAAAAAACCACGGGTTTGTCAGCATGGGGAGGCAAGGAAACATGCAGTGGCAATGTAGAATAGGTTTCTGATAAACATCACTGGGTGGTGCGCATTGTAAGGGTTTCTAACAATCCATTTACAGGTAGGAGTTAGAACAACATCAGGGGGTGGTTTGAATTGGAGGGCCTGAATTAGGATAGACATTGAGTGGCAATGTAGGATGGAGAAAAGCACCACAGGGTGGTCAGCATAGGGAGGTGAGGAAACAGACAGTGGCAATGTAGGATAGGTTTCTAAAAATAAAAGCAGGGTGGTGTGCATTGTAAGGGTTTCTAACAGGCCATGCACTAGTAGGAGTGAGAAAAGCATCACGGGGTGGTGTGAATCGGAGGGCCAGAATTAGGATAGGCAGTGAGTTGCAATGTAGGATGGAGAAAAGCACTACGGATTGGTCAACATTGGGAGGTCAGGAAACATGCAGTGGCAATGTAGGACAGGTTTCTGAAAAACAACGCGGACTGGTGTGAATTGTAAGGCTTTCTAACTGGCCATTCACTAGTAGGATTGAGAAATACATCATGGTGTGGTGTGAATCGGAGGGCTGGAATTAGGATAGGCATTGAGTTACAAGGCAGGATAGAGAAAAGCACCACAGGGTCGTCAGCATGGGGAGGTCAGGAAACATGCATTGGCAATCTAGGATAGTTTTCTGAAAATAAAAGCAGGGTGGTGCGCATTGTAAGGGTTTCTAACAGGCCATGCACTAGTAGGAGTGAGAAAAACATCACGGGGTGGTGTGATTCGGAGGGCCTGAATTATGAAAGGCAGTGAGTGGCAATGTAGGATGGAGAAAAGCACCACAGGGTGGTCAGCATGGGGAGGTCAGGAAACATGCAGTGGCAATGTAGGGTAGTTTTCTGTAAAACATTGCCGGGTGGTGCGCATTTTGAGGATTTCTAACAAGCCATTCAAAAGTAGGAGTGAAAAAAACATCACGGTGTGGTGTTAATCGTAGGGTCTGAATTAGGATAGGCAGAGAGTGGCAATGTAGGATGGAGAAAAAAAACCATGGGTTTGTCAGCATGGGGAGGCAAGGAAACATGCAGTGGCAATGTAGGATAGGTTTCTGAATATAAAAGCAGGGTGTTGCGCATTGTAAGTCTTTCTAACAGGCCATTTACTAGTAGGAGTGAGAAATACATCATGGTGTGGTGTGAATCGGAGGGCCTTAATCAAGATAGACAGTGAGTGGCAATGTAGGAGGGAGAAAAGCACCACGGGTTGGTGAGCATGGGGAAGTCAGGAAACATGCAATGGCAATGAAGCATAGGTTTCTGAAAAACGACGCGTGGTGGTACGCATTGTAAGGGTTTGTAGCAGGCCATTCACTAGTAGGAGTGAGAAAAACATCAGGGGGTGGTGTGAATCGGAGGGCCTAAATTAGGATAGGCAGTGCGTGGCAATAAAGATTGGAGAAAAGCACCGTGGGGTGGTCAACATGGGGAGGTCAGGAAACATGCAGTGGCAATGTAGGATATGTTTCTGATAAACATCGTGGGGTGGTGCGCATTGTAAGTGTTTCTAACAGGCCATTCACTAGTAGGAGTGAGAACAACATCAATGGGTGGTGTGAATCAGAATGCTTGAATTAGAATAGGCATTGAGTGGCAATGTAGGATGCAGAAAAGCACCACAAGGTGTTCAGCATGGGGAGGTGAGGAAACATCAACTGGCAATGTATGATAGGTTTCTGAAAAATATAGCGGGGTGGTGAGCCTTGTAAGGGTTTCTAACAGGCCATTCACTAGTAGGAGTGAGAAAAATAAAACGGGCTGGTGTGAATCGGAAGGCCCGAATCATGAGAGGCATTGAGTGGCAATGTAGGATGGAGAAAAGCACCACGGGGTGGTCAGCATGGGGAGGTCAGGAAACATGCATTGGCAATGTAGGATAGGTTTCTGAAAATAAAAGCAGGGTGGTGCGCATTGTAAGGGTTTCTAACAGGCCATGCACTAGTACGAGTGAGAAAAACATCACGGGGTGATGTGAATCGGAGGGCCTGAATTATGATAGGCAGTGATTGGCAATGTAGAATGGAGAAAAGCACCAAGGTTTGGTCAGCATGGGGAGGTCATGAAACATGCCATGGCAATGTAGGATAGTCTTTCTGAAAACCATCGTGGGGTGGTGCGCATTGTAAGGGTTTGTAGCAGGCCATTCACTAGTAGGAGTGAGAAAAACATCATGGGGTGGTGTGAATAGGAGGGCCTTAATTAGGATAGGCAGTGATTGGCAATGAAGAATTGAGAAAAGCACCACGGGGTGGTCAACATGGGGAGGTAGGATACATGCAGTGGCAGTGTAGGATACGTTTCAGAAAAACATCGTGGCTTGGTGCGCATTTTAAGGATTCCTAACAAGCCATTCACAAGTAGGAGTGAAAAAAACATCACGGTGTGGTGTGCATCATAGGGGCTGAATTAGGGTAGGCTGTGAGTGCCAATATAGGAAGGAGAAAAAAACCACGGGTTTGTCAGCATGGGGAGGCAAGGAAACATGCAGTGGCAATGTAGAATAGGTTTCTGATAAACATCACTGGGTGGTGCGCATTGTAAGGGTTTCTAACAATCCATTTACAGGTAGGAGTTAGAACAACATCAGGGGGTGGTTTGAATTGGAGGGCCTGAATTAGGATAGACATTGAGTGGCAATGTAGGATGGAGAAAAGCACCACAGGGTGGTCAGCATAGGGAGGTGAGGAAACAGACAGTGGCAATGTAGGATAGGTTTCTAAAAATAAAAGCAGGGTGGTGTGCATTGTAAGGGTTTCTAACAGGCCATGCACTAGTAGGAGTGAGAAAAGCATCACGGGGTGGTGTGAATCGGAGGGCCAGAATTAGGATAGGCAGTGAGTTGCAATGTAGGATGGAGAAAAGCACTACGGATTGGTCAACATTGGGAGGTCAGGAAACATGCAGTGGCAATGTAGGACAGGTTTCTGAAAAACAACGCGGACTGGTGTGAATTGTAAGGCTTTCTAACTGGCCATTCACTAGTAGGATTGAGAAATACATCATGGTGTGGTGTGAATCGGAGGGCTGGAATTAGGATAGGCATTGAGTTACAAGGCAGGATAGAGAAAAGCACCACAGGGTCGTCAGCATGGGGAGGTCAGGAAACATGCATTGGCAATCTAGGATAGTTTTCTGAAAATAAAAGCAGGGTGGTGCGCATTGTAAGGGTTTCTAACAGGCCATGCACTAGTAGGAGTGAGAAAAACATCACGGGGTGGTGTGATTCGGAGGGCCTGAATTATGAAAGGCAGTGAGTGGCAATGTAGGATGGAGAAAAGCACCACAGGGTGGTCAGCATGGGGAGGTCAGGAAACATGCAGTGGCAATGTAGGGTAGTTTTCTGTAAAACATTGCCGGGTGGTGCGCATTTTGAGGATTTCTAACAAGCCATTCAAAAGTAGGAGTGAAAAAAACATCACGGTGTGGTGTTAATCGTAGGGTCTGAATTAGGATAGGCAGAGAGTGGCAATGTAGGATGGAGAAAAAAAACCATGGGTTTGTCAGCATGGGGAGGCAAGGAAACATGCAGTGGCAATGTAGGATAGGTTTCTGAATATAAAAGCAGGGTGTTGCGCATTGTAAGTCTTTCTAACAGGCCATTTACTAGTAGGAGTGAGAAATACATCATGGTGTGGTGTGAATCGGAGGGCCTTAATCAAGATAGACAGTGAGTGGCAATGTAGGAGGGAGAAAAGCACCACGGGTTGGTGAGCATGGGGAAGTCAGGAAACATGCAATGGCAATGAAGCATAGGTTTCTGAAAAACGACGCGTGGTGGTACGCATTGTAAGGGTTTGTAGCAGGCCATTCACTAGTAGGAGTGAGAAAAACATCAGGGGGTGGTGTGAATCGGAGGGCCTAAATTAGGATAGGCAGTGCGTGGCAATAAAGATTGGAGAAAAGCACCGTGGGGTGGTCAACATGGGGAGGTCAGGAAACATGCAGTGGCAATGTAGGATATGTTTCTGATAAACATCGTGGGGTGGTGCGCATTGTAAGTGTTTCTAACAGGCCATTCACTAGTAGGAGTGAGAACAACATCAATGGGTGGTGTGAATCAGAATGCTTGAATTAGAATAGGCATTGAGTGGCAATGTAGGATGCAGAAAAGCACCACAAGGTGTTCAGCATGGGGAGGTGAGGAAACATCAACTGGCAATGTATGATAGGTTTCTGAAAAATATAGCGGGGTGGTGAGCCTTGTAAGGGTTTCTAACAGGCCATTCACTAGTAGGAGTGAGAAAAATAAAACGGGCTGGTGTGAATCGGAGGGCCTGAATCAGGAGAGGCATTGAGTGGCAATGTAGGATGGAGAAAAGCACCACGGGGTGGTCAGCATGGGGATGTCAGGAAACATGCATTGGCAATGTAGGATAGGTTTCTGAAAATAAAAGCAGGGTGGTGCACATTGTAAGCGTTTCTAACATGCCATGCACTAGTAGGAGTGAGAAAAACATCACGGGGTGGTGTGAATCGGAGGGTCTGAATTAGGATAGGCAGTGAGTTGCAATGTAGGATGGAGAAAAGCACTATGGATTGGTCAACATTGGGAGGTCAGGAAACATGCAGTGGCAATGTAGGACAGGTTTCTGAAAAACAACGCGGACTGGTGTGCATTGTAAGGCTTTCTAACTGGCCATTCACTACTAGGATTGAGAAATACATCATGCTGTGGTGTGAATCGGAGGGCCGGAATTAGGATAGGCATTGAGTTGCAAGGCAGGATGGAGAAAAGCACCACAGGGTGGTCAGCATGGGGAGGTCAGGAAACATGCATTGGCAATGTAGGATAGGTTTCTGAAAAACATCGCCGGGTGGTGCGCATTGTAAGGGTTACTAACAGGCCATTCACTAGTAGGATTGAGATAAACATCACGGGGTAGTGTCAATCGGATGGCCTGAATTAGGATAGGCAGTGAGTGGCAATGTAGGATGGAGAAAAGCACCACAGGGTGGTAAGCATGGGGAGGTCAGGAAACATGCAGTGGCAATGTAGGGTAGTTTTCTGTAAAACATCGCCGGGTGGTCCGCATATTAAGGATTTCTAACAAGCCATTCACAAGTAGGGGTGAAAAAAACATCACGGTGTGGTGTTAATCGTAGGGCTGAATTAGGATAATCGGAGAGTGGCAATGTAGGATGGAGAAAAAAACCACGGGTTTGTCAGCATGGGGAGGCAAGGAAACATGCAGTGGCAATGTAGGATAGGTTTCTGAATATAAAAGCGGGTGATGCGCATTGGAAGGCTTTCTAACAGGCCATTCACTAGTACGAGTGAGAAATACATCATGGTGTGGTGTGAATCGGAGGGCCTTAATCAAGATAGACAGTGAGTGGCAATGTAGGATGGAGAAAAGCACCACGGGTTGGTGAGCATGGGGAGGTCAGGAAACATGCAATGGCAATGTAGGATAGGTTTCTGAAAAACATCGTGGGTTGGTGCGCATTGTAAGGCTTTCTAACAAGCGTTTCAAAAGTAGGAGTGAAAAAAATGTCACTTGGTGGTGTGAATCAGAGGGCCTGAATTAGGATAGGCATTGAGTTGCAATGTAGGATGGAGAAGAGCACCACAGGGTGGTCAGCATGGGGAGGTCAGGAAACATGCAGTGGCAACGTTGGATAGTTTTCTGAAAAACATCGCCAGGTGGTGCGCATTTTAAGGATTCCTAACACGCCTTTCACAAGTAGGAGTGAAAAAAACATCACGGTGTGGTGTGCATCTTAGGGGCTGAATTAGGATAGGCTGTGAGTGGCAATGTAGGATGGAGAAAAAAACCATGGGTTTGTCAGCATGGGGAGGCAAGGAAACATGCAGTGGCAATGTAAAATAGGTTTCTGTTAAACATCGCTGGGTGGTGCGCCTTGTAAGTGTTTCTAACAAACCATTCACTAGTAGGAGTTAGAACAACATCACGGGGTGGTGTGAATCAGAGGGCCTGAATTAGGAGAGGCATTGAGTGGCAATGTAGGATGGAGAAAAGCACCACAGGGTGGTAAGCATGGGGAGGTCAGGAAACATGCACTGGCAATATAGGGTAGTTTTCTGTAAAACATCGCCGGGTGGTCCGCATTTTAAGGATTTCTAACAAGTCATTCACAAGTAGGAGTGAAAAAAACATCACGGTGTGGTGTTACTCGTAGGGGCTGAATTAGGATAATCGGAGTGTGGCAATGTAGGATGGAGAAAAAAACCACGGGTTTGTCAGCATGGGGAGGCAAGGAAACATGCAGTAGCAATTTAGGATAGGTTTCTGAATATAAAAGCAGGGTGGTGCGCATTGGAAGGCTTTCTAACAGGCCATTCACTAGTACGAGTGAGAAATACATCATGGTGTGGTGTGAATCAGAGGGCCTTAATCAAGATAGACAGTGAGTGGCAATGTAGGATGGAGAAAAAAACCACGGGTTGGTGAGCATGTGGAGGTCAGAAAACATGCAATGGCAATGTAGGATAGGTTTCTGAAAAACAACGCATGGTGGTACGCATTGTAAGGGTTTGTAGCAGGCCATTCACTAGTAGGAGTGAGAAAAACATCACGGGGTGGTGAGAATCGGAGGGCCTGAATTATGATAGGCAGTGAGTGGCAATGAAGAATTGAGAAAAGCACCACAGGGTGGTCAACATGGGGAGGTAGGAAACATGCAGTGGCAATGTAGGATAGGTTTCTGAAAAACATCGTGGGTTGGTGCGCATTGTAAGTCTTTCTAACAATCCATTCAAAAGTAGGAGTGAAAAAAATGTCACGTGGTGGTGTGAATCAGAGGGCCTGAATTAGGATAGGCATTGAGTTGCAATGTAGGATGGAGAAGAGAACCACAGGGTGGTTGGTCAGCATGGGGAGGTCAGGAAACATGCAGTGGCAACGTTGGATAGTTTTCTGAAAAACATCGCCGGGTGGTGCGCATTTTAAGGATTCCTAACAAGCCATTCACAAGTAGGAGTGAAAAAAAATCACGGTGTGGTGTGCATCATAGGGGCTGAATTAGGATAGGCTGTGAGTGGCAATGTAGGATGGAGAAAAAAACCACGGGTTTGTCAGCATGGGGAGGCAAGGAAACATGCAGTGGCAATGTAGAATAGGTTTCTGTTAAACATCGCTGGGTGGTGCGCCTTGTAAGTGTTTCTAACAAACCATTCACTAGTAGGAGTTAGAACAACATCACGGGGTGGTGTGAATCGGAGGGCCTGAATTAGGATAGGCATTGAGTGGCAATGTAGGATGGAGAAAAGCACCACAGGGTGGTCAGCGTAGGGAGGTGAGGAAACAGACTGTGGCAATGTAGGATAGGTTTATGAAAAGAAAAGCAGGGTGGTGCGCATTGTAAGGGTTTCTACGAGGCCATGCACTACTAGGAGTGAGAAAAATATCATGGGGTGGTGTGAATCGGAGGGCCTGAATTAGAAAAGGTAGTCAGTGGCAACGTAAAATGGAGAAAAGCACCACGGTGTGGTCAGTACGGGGAGGTCAGGAAACATGCAGTGGCAATGTAGGATAGCTTTCTGAAAAACATCGCGGGGTGGTGCGCATTGTAAGGGTATCTAACAGGCAATTCATTAGTAGGAGTGAGAAAAATAAAACGGGGTGGTGTGAATCGGAAGGCCCGAATCATGAGAGGCATTGAGTGGCAATGTAGGATGGAGAAAAGCACCACGGGGTGGTCAGCATGGGGAGGTCAGGAAACATGCATTGGCAATGTAGGATAGGTTTCTGAAAATAAAAGCAGGGTGGTGCGCATTGTAAGGGTTTCTAACAGGCCATGCACTAGTACGAGTGAGAAAAGCATCACGGGGTGATGTGAATCGGAGGGCCTGAATTATGATAGGCAGTGATTGGCAATGTAGAATGGAGAAAAGCACCAAGGTTTGGTCAGCATGGGGAGGTCATGAAACATGCCATGGCAATGTAGGATAGTCTTTCTGAAAAACAACGTGGGGTGGTGCGCATTGTAAGGGTTTGTAGCAGGCCATTCACTAGTAGGAGTGAGAAAAACATCATGGGGTGGTGTGAATAGGAGGGCCTTAATTAGGATAGGCAGTGATTGGCAATGAAGAATTGAGAAAAGCACCACGGGGTGGTCAACATGGGGAGGTAGGATACATGCAGTGGCAGTGTAGGATACATTTCAGAAAAACATCCTGGCTTGGTGCGCATTTTAAGGATTCCTAACAAGCCATTCACAAGTAGGATTGAAAAAAACATCACGGTGTGGTGTGCATCATAGGGGCTGAATTAGGGTAGGCTGTGAGTGCCAATATAGGAAGGAGAAAAAAACCACGGGTTTGTCAGCATGGGGAGGCAAGGAAACATGCAGTGGCAATGTAGAATAGGTTTCTGATAAACATCACTGGGTGGTGCGCATTGTAAGGGTTTCTAACAATCCATTTACAGGTAGGAGTTAGAACAACATCAGGGGGTGGTTTGAATTGGAGGGCCTGAATTAGGATAGACATTGAGTGGCAATGTAGGATGGAGAAAAGCACCACAGGGTGGTCAGCATAGGGAGGTGAGGAAACAGACAGTGGCAATGTAGGATAGGTTTCTAAAAATAAAAGCAAGGTGGTGTGCATTGTAAGGGTTTCTAACAGGCCATGCACTAGTAGGAGTGAGAAAAACATCACGGGGTGGTGTGAATCGGAGGGCCAGAATTAGGATAGGCAGTGAGTTGCAATGTAGGATGGAGAAAAGCCCTACGGATTGGTCAACATTGGGAGGTCAGGAAACATGCAGTGGCAATGTAGGACAGGTTTCTGAAAAACAACGCGGACTGGTGTGAATTGTAAGGCTTTCTAACTGGCCATTCACTAGTAGGATTGAGAAATACATCATGGTGTGGTGTGAATCGGAGGGCCGGAATTAGGATAGGCATTGAGTTACAAGGCAGGATAGAGAAAAGCACCACAGGGTCGTCAGCATGGGGAGGTCAGGAAACATGCATTGGCAATCTAGGATAGTTTTCTGAAAATAAAAGCAGGGTGGTGCGCATTGTAAGGGTTTCTAACAGGCCATGCACTAGTAGGAGTGAGAAAAACATCACGGGGTGGTGTGATTCGGAGGGCCTGAATTATGAAAGGCAGTGAGTGGCAATGTAGGATGGAGAAAAGCACCACAGGGTGGTCAGCATGGGGAGGTCAGGAAACATGCATTGGCAATGTAGGATAGGTTTCTGAAAAACATCGCCGGGTGGTGCGCATTGTAAGGGTTACTAACAGGCCATTCACTAGTAGGATTGAGGTAAACATCACGGGGTAGTGTCAATCGGATGGCCTGAATTAGGATAGGCAGTGAGTGGCAATGTAGGATGGAGAAAAGCACCACAGGGTGGTAAGCATGGGGAGGTCAGGAAACATGCAGTGGCAATGTAGGGTAGTTTTCTGTAAAACATCGCCGGGTGGTCCGCATATTAAGGATTTCTAACAAGCCATTCACAAGTAGGAGTGAAAAAAACATCACGGTGTGGTGTTAATCGTAGGGCTGAATTAGGATAATCGGAGAGTGGCAATGTAGGATGGAGAAAAAAACCACGGGTTTGTCAGCATGGGGAGGCAAGGAAACATGCAGTGGCAATGTAGGATAGGTTTCTGAATATAAAAGCGGGTGATGCGCATTGGAAGGCTTTCTAACAGGCCATTCACTAGTACGAGTGAGAAATACATCATGGTGTGGTGTGAATCGGAGGGCCTTAATCAAGATAGACAGTGAGTGGCAATGTAGGATGGAGAAAAGCACCACGGGTTGGTGAGCATGGGGAGGTCAGGAAACATGCAATGGCAATGTAGGATAGGTTTCTGAAAAACATCGTGGGTTGGTGCGCATTGTAAGGCTTTCTAACAAGCGTTTCAAAAGTAGGAGTGAAAAAAATGTCACTTGGTGGTGTGAATCAGAGGGCCTGAATTAGGATAGGCATTGAGTTGCAATGTAGGATGGAGAAGAGCACCACAGGGTGGTCAGCATGGGGAGGTCAGGAAACATGCAGTGGCAACGTTGGATAGTTTTCTGAAAAACATCGCCGGGTGGTGCGCATTTTAAGGATTCCTAACACGCCTTTCACAAGTAGGAGTGAAAAAAACATCACGGTGTGGTGTGCATCTTAGGGGCTGAATTAGGATAGGCTGTGAGTGGCAATGTAGGATGGAGAAAAAAACCACGGGTTTGTCAGCATGGGGAGGCAAGGAAACATGCAGTGGCAATGTAAAATAGGTTTCTGTTAAACATCGCTGGGTGGTGCGCCTTGTAAGTGTTTCTAACAAACCATTCACTAGTAGGAGTTAGAACAACATCACGGGGTGGTGTGAATCAGAGGGCCTGAATTAGGAGAGGCATTGAGTGGCAATGTAGGATGGAGAAAAGCACCACAGGGTGGTAAGCATGGGGAGGTCAGGAAACATGCACTGGCAATATAGGGTAGTTTTCTGTAAAACATCGCCGGGTGGTCCGCATTTTAAGGATTTCTAACAAGTCATTCACAAGTAGGAGTGAAAAAAACATCACGGTGTGGTGTTACTCGTAGGGGCTGAATTAGGATAATCGGAGTGTGGCAATGTAGGATGGAGAAAAAAACCACGGGTTTGTCAGCATGGGGAGGCAAGGAAACATGCAGTAGCAATTTAGGATAGGTTTCTGAATATAAAAGCAGGGTGGTGCGCATTGGAAGGCTTTCTAACAGGCCATTCACTAGTACGAGTGAGAAATACATCATGGTGTGGTGTGAATCAGAGGGCCTTAATCAAGATAGACAGTGAGTGGCAATGTAGGATGGAGAAAAAAACCACGGGTTGGTGAGCATGTGGAGGTCAGAAAACATGCAATGGCAATGTAGGATAGGTTTCTGAAAAACAACGCATGGTGGTACGCATTGTAAGGGTTTGTAGCAGGCCATTCACTAGTAGGAGTGAGAAAAACATCACGGGGTGGTGAGAATCGGAGGGCCTGAATTATGATAGGCAGTGAGTGGCAATGAAGAATTGAGAAAAGCACCACAGGGTGGTCAACATGGGGAGGTAGGAAACATGCAGTGGCAATGTAGGATAGGTTTCTGAAAAACATCGTGGGTTGGTGCGCATTGTAAGTCTTTCTAACAATCCATTCAAAAGTAGGAGTGAAAAAAATGTCACGTGGTGGTGTGAATCAGAGGGCCTGAATTAGGATAGGCATTGAGTTGCAATGTAGGATGGAGAAGAGAACCACAGGGTGGTTGGTCAGCATGGGGAGGTCAGGAAACATGCAGTGGCAACGTTGGATAGTTTTCTGAAAAACATCGCCGGGTGGTGCGCATTTTAAGGATTCCTAACAAGCCATTCACAAGTAGGAGTGAAAAAAAATCACGGTGTGGTGTGCATCATAGGGGCTGAATTAGGATAGGCTGTGAGTGGCAATGTAGGATGGAGAAAAAAACCACGGGTTTGTCAGCATGGGGAGGCAAGGAAACATGCAGTGGCAATGTAGAATAGGTTTCTGTTAAACATCGCTGGGTGGTGCGCCTTGTAAGTGTTTCTAACAAACCATTCACTAGTAGGAGTTAGAACAACATCACGGGGTGGTGTGAATCGGAGGGCCTGAATTAGGATAGGCATTGAGTGGCAATGTAGGATGGAGAAAAGCACCACAGGGTGGTCAGCGTAGGGAGGTGAGGAAACAGACTGTGGCAATGTAGGATAGGTTTATGAAAAGAAAAGCAGGGTGGTGCGCATTGTAAGGGTTTCTACGAGGCCATGCACTACTAGGAGTGAGAAAAACATCATGGGGTGGTGTGAATCGGAGGGCCTGAATTAGAAAAGGTAGTCAGTGGCAACGTAAAATGGAGAAAAGCACCACGGTGTGGTCAGTACGGGGAGGTCAGGAAACATGCAGTGGCAATGTAGGATAGCTTTCTGAAAAACATCGCGGGGTGGTGCGCATTGTAAGGGTATCTAACAGGCAATTCATTAGTAGGAGTGAGAAAAATAAAACGGGGTGGTGTGAATCGGAAGGCCCGAATCATGAGAGGCATTGAGTGGCAATGTAGGATGGAGAAAAGCACCACGGGGTGGTCAGCATGGGGAGGTCAGGAAACATGCATTGGCAATGTAGGATAGGTTTCTGAAAATAAAAGCAGGGTGGTGCGCATTGTAAGGGTTTCTAACAGGCCATGCACTAGTACGAGTGAGAAAAACATCACGGGGTGATGTGAATCGGAGGGCCTGAATTATGATAGGCAGTGATTGGCAATGTAGAATGGAGAAAAGCACCAAGGTTTGGTCAGCATGGGGAGGTCATGAAACATGCCATGGCAATGTAGGATAGTCTTTCTGAAAAACAACGTGGGGTGGTGCGCATTGTAAGGGTTTGTAGCAGGCCATTCACTAGTAGGAGTGAGAAAAACATCATGGGGTGGTGTGAATAGGAGGGCCTTAATTAGGATAGGCAGTGATTGGCAATGAAGAATTGAGAAAAGCACCACGGGGTGGTCAACATGGGGAGGTAGGATACATGCAGTGGCAGTGTAGGATACGTTTCAGAAAAACATCCTGGCTTGGTGCGCATTTTAAGGATTCCTAACAAGCCATTCACAAGTAGGAGTGAAAAAAACATCACGGTGTGGTGTGCATCATAGGGGCTGAATTAGGGTAGGCTGTGAGTGCCAATATAGGAAGGAGAAAAAAACCACGGGTTTGTCAGCATGGGGAGGCAAGGAAACATGCAGTGGCAATGTAGAATAGGTTTCTGATAAACATCACTGGGTGGTGCGCATTGTAAGGGTTTCTAACAATCCATTTACAGGTAGGAGTTAGAACAACATCAGGGGGTGGTTTGAATTGGAGGGCCTGAATTAGGATAGACATTGAGTGGCAATGTAGGATGGAGAAAAGCACCACAGGGTGGTCAGCATAGGGAGGTGAGGAAACAGACAGTGGCAATGTAGGATAGGTTTCTAAAAATAAAAGCAGGGTGGTGTGCATTGTAAGGGTTTCTAACAGGCCATGCACTAGTAGGAGTGAGAAAAACATCACGGGGTGGTGTGAATCGGAGGGCCAGAATTAGGATAGGCAGTGAGTTGCAATGTAGGATGGAGAAAAGCCCTACGGATTGGTCAACATTGGGAGGTCAGGAAACATGCAGTGGCAATGTAGGACAGGTTTCTGAAAAACAACGCGGACTGGTGTGAATTGTAAGGCTTTCTAAATGGCCATTCACTAGTAGGATTGAGAAATACATCATGGTGTGGTGTGAATCGGAGGGCCGGAATTAGGATAGGCATTGAGTTACAAGGCAGGATAGAGAAAAGCACCACAGGGTCGTCAGCATGGGGAGGTCAGGAAACATGCATTGGCAATCTAGGATAGTTTTCTGAAAATAAAAGCAGGGTGGTGCGCATTGTAAGGGTTTCTAACAGGCCATGCACTAGTAGGAGTGAGAAAAACATCACGGGGTGGTGTGATTCGGAGGGCCTGAATTATGAAAGGCAGTGAGTGGCAATGTAGGATGGAGAAAAGCACCACAGGGTGGTCAGCATGGGGAGGTCAGGAAACATGCAGTGGCAATGTAGGGTAGTTTTCTGTAAAACATCGCCGGGTGGTGCGCATTTTGAGGATTTCTAACAAGCCATTCAAAAGTAGGAGTGAAAAAAACATCACGGTGTGGTGTTAATCGTAGGGTCTGAATTAGGATAGGCAGAGAGTGGCAATGTAGGATGGAGAAAAAAAACCATGGGTTTGTCAGCATGGGGAGGCAAGGAAACATGCAGTGGCAATGTAGGATAGGTTTCTGAATATAAAAGCAGGGTGTTGCGCATTGTAAGGCTTTCTAACAGGCCAATCACTAGTAGGAGTGAGAAATACATCATGGTGTGGTGTGAATCGGAGGGCCTTAATCAAGATAGACAGTGAGTGGCAATGTAGGAGGGAGAAAAGCACCACGGTTTGGTGAGCATGGGGAAGTCAGGAAACATGCAATGGCAATGAAGCATAGGTTTCTGAAAAACGACGCGTGGTGGTACGCATTGTAAGGGTTTGTAGCAGGCCATTCACTAGTAGGAGTGAGAAAAACATCAGGGGGTGGTGTGAATCAGAGGGCCTAAATTAGGATAGGCAGTGCGTGGCAATAAAGATTGGAGAAAAGCACCGTGGGGTGGTCAACATGGGGAGGTCAGGAAACATGCAGTGGCAATGTAGGATATGTTTCTGATAAACATCGTGGGGTGGTGCGCATTGTAAGTGTTTCTAACAGGCCATTCACTAGTAGGAGTGAGAACAACATCAATGGGTGGTGTGAATCAGAATGCTTGAATTAGAATAGGCATTGAGTGGCAATGTAGGATGCAGAAAAGCACCACAAGGTGTTCAGCATGGGGAGGTGAGGAAACATCAACTGGCAATGTATGATAGGTTTCTGAAAAATATAGCGGGGTGGTGAGCCTTGTAAGGGTTTCTAACAGGCCATTCACTAGTAGGAGTGAGAAAAATAAAACGGGCTGGTGTGAATCGGAGGGACTGAATCAGGAGAGGCATTGAGTGGCAATGTAGGATGGAGAAAAGCACCACGGGGTGGTCAGCATGGGGATGTCAGGAAACATGCATTGGCAATGTAGGATAGGTTTCTGAAAATAAAAGCAGGGTGGTGCACATTGTAAGCGTTTCTAACATGCCATGCACTAGTAGGAGTGAGAAAAACATCACGGGGTGGAGTGAATCGGAGGGTCTGAATTAGGATAGGCAGTGAGTTGCAATGTAGGATGGAGAAAAGCACTATGGATTGGTCAACATTGGGAGGTCAGGAAACATGCAGTGGCAATGTAGGACAGGTTTCTGAAAAACAACGCGGACTGGTGTGCATTGTAAGGCTTTCTAACTGGCCATTCACTACTAGGATTGAGAAATACATCATGCTGTGGTGTGAATCGGAGGGCCGGAATTAGGATAGGCATTGAGTTGCAAGGCAGGATGGAGAAAAGCGCCACAGGGTGGTCAGCATGGGGAGGTCAGGAAACATGCATTGGCAATGTAGGATAGGTTTCTGAAAAACATCGCCGGGTGGTGCGCATTGTAAGGGTTACTAACAGGCCATTCACTAGTAGGATTGAGATAAACATCACGGGGTAGTGTCAATCGGACGGCCTGAATTAGGATAGGCAGTGAGTGGCAATGTAGGATGGAGAAAAGCACCACAGGGTGGTAAGCATGGGGAGGTCAGGAAACATGCAGTGGCAATGTAGGGTAGTTTTCTGTAAAACATCGCCGGGTGGTCCGCATATTAAGGATTTCTAACAAGCCATTCACAAGTAGGAGTGAAAAAAACATCACGGTGTGGTGTTAATCGTAGGGCTGAATTAGGATAATCGGAGAGTGGCAATGTAGGATGGAGAAAAAAACCACGGGTTTGTCAGCATGGGGAGGCAAGGAAACATGCAGTGGCAATGTAGGATAGGTTTCTGAATATAAAAGCGGGTGGTGCGCATTGGAAGGCTTTCTAACAGGCCATTCACTAGTACGAGTGAGAAATACATCATGGTGTGGTGTGAATCGGAGGGCCTTAATCAAGATAGACAGTGAGTGGCAATGTAGGATGGAGAAAAGCACCACGGGTTGGTGAGCATGGGGAGGTCAGGAAACATGCAATGGCAATGTAGGATAGGTTTCTGAAAAACAACGCATGGTGGTACGCATTGTAAGGGTTTGTAGCAGGCCATTCACTAGTAGGAGTGAGAAAAACATCACGGGGTGGTGTGAATCGGAGGGCCTGAATTAAGATAGGCAGTGAGTGGCAATGAAGACTTCAGAAAAGCACCACGGGCTGGTCAACATGGGGAGGTAGGAAACATGCAGTGGCAATGTAGGATAGGTTTCTGAAAAACATCGTGGGTTGGTGCGCATTGTAAGGCTTTCTAACAAGCGTTTCAAAAGTAGGAGTGAAAAAAATGTCACTTGGTGCTGTGAATCAGAGGGCCTGAATTAGGATAGGCATTGAGTTGCAATGTAGGATGGAGAAGAGCACCACAGGGTGGTCAGCATGGGGAGGTCAGGAAACATGCAGTGGCAACGTTGGATAGTTTTCTGAAAAACATCGCCGGGTGGTGCGCATTTTAAGGATTCCTAACAAGCCTTTCACAAGTAGGAGTGAAAAAAACATCACGGTGTGGTGTGCATCTTAGGGGCTGAATTAGGATAGGCTGTGAGTGGCAATGTAGGATGGAGAAAAAAACCACGGGTTTGTCAGCATGGGGAGGCAAGGAAACATTCAGTGGCAATGTAAAATAGGTTTCTGTTAAACATCGCTGGGTGGTGCGCCTTGTAAGTGTTTCTAACAAACCATTCACTAGTAGGAGTTAGAACAACATCACGGGGTGGTGTGAATCGGAGGGCCTGAATTAGGAGAGGCATTGAGTGGCAATGTAGGATGGAGAAAAGCACCACAGGGTGGTAAGCATGGGGAGGTCAGGAAACATGCACTGGCAATATAGGGTAGTTTTCTGTAAAACATCGCCGGGTGGTCCGCATTTTAAGGATTTCTAACAAGCCATTCACAAGTAGGAGTGAAAAAAACATCACGGTGTGGTGTTACTCGTAGGGGCTGAATTAGGATAATCGGAGTGTGGCAATGTAGGATGGAGAAAAAAACCACGGGTTTGTCAGCATGGGGAGGCAAGGAAACATGCAGTAGCAATTTAGGATAGGTTTCTGAATATAAAAGCAGGGTGGTGCACATTGGAAGGTTTTCTAACAGGCCATTCACTAGTACGAGTGAGAAATACATCATGGTGTGGTGTGAATCAGAGGGCCTTAATCAAGATAGACAGTGAGTGGCAATGTAGGATGGAGAAAAAAACCACGGGTTGGTGAGCATGTGGAGGTCAGAAAACATGCAATGGCAATGTAGGATAGGTTTCTGAAAAACAACGCATGGTGGTACGCATTGTAAGGGTTTGTAGCAGGCCATTCACTAGTAGGAGTGAGAAAAACATCACGGGGTGGTGAGAATCGGAGGGCCTGAATTATGATAGGCAGTGAGTGGCAATGAAGAATTGAGAAAAGCACCACAGGGTGGTCAACATGGGGAGGTAGGAAACATGCAGTGGCAATGTAGGATAGGTTTCTGAAAAACATCGTGGGTTGGTGCGCATTGTAAGTCTTTCTAACAATCCATTCAAAAGTAGGAGTGAAAAAAATGTCACGTGGTGGTGTGAATCAGAGGGCCTGAATTAGGATAGGCATTGAGTTGCAATGTAGGATGGAGAAGAGAACCACAGGGTGGTTGGTCAGCATGGGGAGGTCAGGAAACATGCAGTGGCAACGTTGGATAGTTTTCTGAAAAACATCGCCGGGTGGTGCGCATTTTAAGGATTCCTAACAAGCCATTCACAAGTAGGAGTGAAAAAAAATCACGGTGTGGTGTGCATCATAGGGGCTGAATTAGGATAGGCTGTGAGTGGCAATGTAGGATGGAGAAAAAAACCACGGGTTTGTCAGCATGGGGAGGCAAGGAAACATGCAGTGGCAATGTAGAATAGGTTTCTGTTAAACATCGCTGGGTGGTGCGCCTTGTAAGTGTTTCTAACAAACCATTCACTAGTAGGAGTTAGAACAACATCACGGGGTGGTGTGAATCGGAGGGCCTGAATTAGGATAGGCATTGAGTGGCAATGTAGGATGGAGAAAAGCACCACAGGGTGGTCAGCGTAGGGAGGTGAGGAAACAGACTGTGGCAATGTAGGATAGGTTTATGAAAAGAAAAGCAGGGTGGTGCGCATTGTAAGGGTTTCTACGAGGCCATGCACTACTAGGAGTGAGAAAAACATCATGGGGTGGTGTGAATCGGAGGGCCTGAATTAGAAAAGGTAGTCAGTGGCAACGTAAAATGGAGAAAAGCATCACGGTGTGGTCAGTACGGGGAGGTCAGGAAACATGCAGTGGCAATGTAGGATAGCTTTCTGAAAAACATCGCGGGGTGGTGCGCATTGTAAGGGTATCTAACAGGCAATTCATTAGTAGGAGTGAGAAAAATAAAACGGGGTGGTGTGAATCGGAAGGCCCGAATCATGAGAGGCATTGAGTGGCAATGTAGGATGGAGAAAAGCACCACGGGGTGGTCAGCATGGGGAGGTCAGGAAACATGCATTGGCAATGTAGGATAGGTTTCTGAAAATAAAAGCAGGGTGGTGCGCATTGTAAGGGTTTCTAACAGGCCATGCACTAGTACGAGTGAGAAAAACATCACGGGGTGATGTGAATCGGAGGGCCTGAATTATGATAGGCAGTGAGTGGCAATGTAGAATGGAGAAAAGCACCAAGGTTTGGTCAGCATGGGGAGGTCATGAAACATGCCATGGCAATGTAGGACAGTCTTTCTGAAAAACATCGTGGGGTGGTGCGCATTGTAAGGGTTTGTAGCAGGCCATTCACTAGTAGGAGTGAGAAAAACATCATGGGGTGGTGTGAATAGGAGGGCCTTAATTAGGATAGGCAGTGATTGGCAATGAAGAATTGAGAAAAGCACCACGGGGTGGTCAACATGGGGAGGTAGGATACATGCAGTGGCAGTGTAGGATACGTTTCAGAAAAACATCGTGGCTTGGTGCGCATTTTAAGGATTCCTAACAAGCCATTCACAAGTAGGAGTGAAAAAAACATCACGGTGTGGTGTGCATCATAGGGGCTGAATTAGGGTAGGCTGTGAGTGCCAATATAGGAAGGAGAAAAAAACCACGGGTTTGTCAGCATGGGGAGGCAAGGAAACATGCAGTGGCAATGTAGAATAGGTTTCTGATAAACATCACTGGGTGGTGCGCATTGTAAGGGTTTCTAACAATCCATTTACAGGTAGGAGTTAGAACAACATCAGGGGGTGGTTTGAATTGGAGGGCCTGAATTAGGATAGACATTGAGTGGCAATGTAGGATGGAGAAAAGCACCACAGGGTGGTCAGCATAGGGAGGTGAGGAAACAGACAGTGGCAATGTAGGATAGGTTTCTAAAAATAAAAGCAGGGTGGTGTGCATTGTAAGGGTTTCTAACAGGCCATGCACTAGTAGGAGTGAGAAAAACATCACGGGGTGGTGTGAATCGGAGGGCCAGAATTAGGATAGGCAGTGAGTTGCAATGTAGGATGGAGAAAAGCCCTACGGATTGGTCAACATTGGGAGGTCAGGAAACATGCAGTGGCAATGTAGGACAGGTTTCTGAAAAACAACGCGGACTGGTGTGAATTGTAAGGCTTTCTAAATGGCCATTCACTAGTAGGATTGAGAAATACATCATGGTGTGGTGTGAATCGGAGGGCCGGAATTAGGATAGGCATTGAGTTACAAGGCAGGATAGAGAAAAGCACCACAGGGTCGTCAGCATGGGGAGGTCAGGAAACATGCATTGGCAATCTTGGATAGTTTTCTGAAAATAAAAGCAGGGTGGTGCGCATTGTAAGGGTTTCTAACAGGCCATGCACTAGTAGGAGTGAGAAAAACATCACGGGGTGGTGTGATTCGGAGGGCCTGAATTATGAAAGGCAGTGAGTGGCAATGTAGGATGGAGAAAAGCACCACAGGGTGGTCAGCATGGGGAGATCAGGAAACATGCAGTGGCAATGTAGGGTAGTTTTCTGTAAAACATCGCCGGGTGGTGCGCATTTTGAGGATTTCTAACAAGCCATTCAAAAGTAGGAGTGAAAAAAACATCACGGTGTGGTGTTAATCGTAGGGTCTGAATTAGGATAGGCAGAGAGTGGCAATGTAGGATGGAGAAAAAAAACCATGGGTTTGTCAGCATGGGGAGGCAAGGAAACATGCAGTGGCAATGTAGGATAGGTTTCTGAATATAAAAGCAGGGTGTTGCGCATTGTAAGGCTTTCTAACAGGCCATTCACTAGTAGGAGTGAGAAATACATCATGGTGTGGTGTGAATCGGAGGGCCTTAATCAAGATAGACAGTGAGTGGCAATGTAGGAGGGAGAAAAGCACCACGGGTTGGTGAGCATGGGGAAGTCAGGAAACATGCAATGGCAATGAAGCCTAGGTTTCTGAAAAACGACGCGTGGTGGTACGCATTGTAAGGGTTTGTAGCAGGCCATTCACTAGTAGGAGTGAGAAAAACATCAGGGGGTGGTGTGAATCGGAGGGCCTAAATTAGGATAGGCAGTGCGTGGCAATAAAGATTGGAGAAAAGCACCGTGGGGTGGTCAACATGGGGAGGTCAGGAAACATGCAGTGGCAATGTAGGATATGTTTCTGATAAACATCGTGGGGTGGTGCGCATTGTAAGTGTTTCTAACAGGCCATTCACTAGTAGGAGTGAGAACAACATCAATGGGTGGTGTGAATCAGAATGCTTGAATTAGAATAGGCATTGAGTGGCAATGTAGGATGCAGAAAAGCACCACAAGGTGTTCAGCATGGGGAGGTGAGGAAACATCAACTGGCAATGTATGATAGGTTTCTGAAAAATATAGCGGGGTGGTGAGCCTTGTAAGGGTTTCTAACAGGCCATTCACTAGTAGGAGTGAGAAAAATAAAACGGGCTGGTGTGAATCGGAGGGACTGAATCAGGAGAGGCATTGAGTGGCAATGTAGGATGGAGAAAAGCACCACGGGGTGGTCAGCATGGGGATGTCAGGAAACATGCATTGGCAATGTAGGATAGGTTTCTGAAAATAAAAGCAGGGTGGTGCACATTGTAAGCGTTTCTAACATGCCATGCACTAGTAGGAGTGAGAAAAACATCACGGGGTGGAGTGAATCGGAGGGTCTGAATTAGGATAGGCAGTGAGTTGCAATGTAGGATGGAGAAAAGCACTATGGATTGGTCAACATTGGGAGGTCAGGAAACATGCAGTGGCAATGTAGGACAGGTTTCTGAAAAACAACGCGGACTGGTGTGCATTGTAAGGCTTTCTAACTGGCCATTCACTACTAGGATTGAGAAATACATCATGCTGTGGTGTGAATCGGAGGGCCGGAATTAGGATAGGCATTGAGTTGCAAGGCAGGATGGAGAAAAGCGCCACAGGGTGGTCAGCATGGGGAGGTCAGGAAACATGCATTGGCAATGTAGGATAGGTTTCTGAAAAACATCGCCGGGTGGTGCGCATTGTAAGGGTTACTAACAGGCCATTCACTAGTAGGATTGAGATAAACATCACGGGGTAGTGTCAATCGGACGGCCTGAATTAGGATAGGCAGTGAGTGGCAATGTAGGATGGAGAAAAGCACCACAGGGTGGTAAGCATGGGGAGGTCAGGAAACATGCAGTGGCAATGTAGGGTAGTTTTCTGTAAAACATCGCCGGGTGGTCCGCATATTAAGGATTTCTAACAAGCCATTCACAAGTAGGAGTGAAAAAAACATCACGGTGTGGTGTTAATCGTAGGGCTGAATTAGGATAATCGGAGAGTGGCAATGTAGGATGGAGAAAAAAACCACGGGTTTGTCAGCATGGGGAGGCAAGGAAACATGCAGTGGCAATGTAGGATAGGTTTCTGAATATAAAAGCGGGTGGTGCGCATTGGAAGGCTTTCTAACAGGCCATTCACTAGTACGAGTGAGAAATACATCATGGTGTGGTGTGAATCGGAGGGCCTTAATCAAGATAGACAGTGAGTGGCAATGTAGGATGGAGAAAAGCACCACGGGTTGGTGAGCATGGGGAGGTCAGGAAACATGCAATGGCAATGTAGGATAGGTTTCTGAAAAACAACGCATGGTGGTACGCATTGTAAGGGTTTGTAGCAGGCCATTCACTAGTAGGAGTGAGAAAAACATCACGGGGTGGTGTGAATCGGAGGGCCTGAATTAAGATAGGCAGTGAGTGGCAATGAAGACTTCAGAAAAGCACCACGGGCTGGTCAACATGGGGAGGTAGGAAACATGCAGTGGCAATGTAGGATAGGTTTCTGAAAAACATCGTGGGTTGGTGCGCATTGTAAGGCTTTCTAACAAGCGTTTCAAAAGTAGGAGTGAAAAAAATGTCACTTGGTGCTGTGAATCAGAGGGCCTGAATTAGGATAGGCATTGAGTTGCAATGTAGGATGGAGAAGAGCACCACAGGGTGGTCAGCATGGGGAGGTCAGGAAACATGCAGTGGCAACGTTGGATAGTTTTCTGAAAAACATCGCCGGGTGGTGCGCATTTTAAGGATTCCTAACAAGCCTTTCACAAGTAGGAGTGAAAAAAACATCACGGTGTGGTGTGCATCTTAGGGGCTGAATTAGGATAGGCTGTGAGTGGCAATGTAGGATGGAGAAAAAAACCACGGGTTTGTCAGCATGGGGAGGCAAGGAAACATTCAGTGGCAATGTAAAATAGGTTTCTGTTAAACATCGCTGGGTGGTGCGCCTTGTAAGTGTTTCTAACAAACCATTCACTAGTAGGAGTTAGAACAACATCACGGGGTGGTGTGAATCGGAGGGCCTGAATTAGGAGAGGCATTGAGTGGCAATGTAGGATGGAGAAAAGCACCACAGGGTGGTAAGCATGGGGAGGTCAGGAAACATGCACTGGCAATATAGGGTAGTTTTCTGTAAAACATCGCCGGGTGGTCCGCATTTTAAGGATTTCTAACAAGCCATTCACAAGTAGGAGTGAAAAAAACATCACGGTGTGGTGTTACTCGTAGGGGCTGAATTAGGATAATCGGAGTGTGGCAATGTAGGATGGAGAAAAAAACCACGGGTTTGTCAGCATGGGGAGGCAAGGAAACATGCAGTAGCAATTTAGGATAGGTTTCTGAATATAAAAGCAGGGTGGTGCACATTGGAAGGTTTTCTAACAGGCCATTCACTAGTACGAGTGAGAAATACATCATGGTGTGGTGTGAATCAGAGGGCCTTAATCAAGATAGACAGTGAGTGGCAATGTAGGATGGAGAAAAAAACCACGGGTTGGTGAGCATGTGGAGGTCAGAAAACATGCAATGGCAATGTAGGATAGGTTTCTGAAAAACAACGCATGGTGGTACGCATTGTAAGGGTTTGTAGCAGGCCATTCACTAGTAGGAGTGAGAAAAACACCACGGGGTGGTGAGAATCGGAGGGCCTGAATTATGATAGGCAGTGAGTGGCAATGAAGAATTGAGAAAAGCACCACAGGGTGGTCAACATGGGGAGGTAGGAAACATGCAGTGGCAATGTAGGATAGGTTTCTGAAAAACATCGTGGGTTGGTGCGCATTGTAAGTCTTTCTAACAATCCATTCAAAAGTAGGAGTGAAAAAAATGTCACGTGGTGGTGTGAATCAGAGGGCCTGAATTAGGATAGGCATTGAGTTGCAATGTAGGATGGAGAAGAGAACCACAGGGTGGTTGGTCAGCATGGGGAGGTCAGGAAACATGCAGTGGCAACGTTGGATAGTTTTCTGAAAAACATCGCCGGGTGGTGCGCATTTTAAGGATTCCTAACAAGCCATTCACAAGTAGGAGTGAAAAAAAATCACGGTGTGGTGTGCATCATAGGGGCTGAATTAGGATAGGCTGTGAGTGGCAATGTAGGATGGAGAAAAAAACCACGGGTTTGTCAGCATGGGGAGGCAAGGAAACATGCAGTGGCAATGTAGAATAGGTTTCTGTTAAACATCGCTGGGTGGTGCGCCTTGTAAGTGTTTCTAACAAACCATTCACTAGTAGGAGTTAGAACAACATCACGGGGTGGTGTGAATCGGAGGGCCTGAATTAGGATAGGCATTGAGTGGCAATGTAGGATGGAGAAAAGCACCACAGGGTGGTCAGCGTAGGGAGGTGAGGAAACAGACTGTGGCAATGTAGGATAGGTTTATGAAAAGAAAAGCAGGGTGGTGCGCATTGTAAGGGTTTCTACGAGGCCATGCACTACTAGGAGTGAGAAAAACATCATGGGGTGGTGTGAATCGGAGGGCCTGAATTAGAAAAGGTAGTCAGTGGCAACGTAAAATGGAGAAAAGCATCACGGTGTGGTCAGTACGGGGAGGTCAGGAAACATGCAGTGGCAATGTAGGATAGCTTTCTGAAAAACATCGCGGGGTGGTGCGCATTGTAAGGGTATCTAACAGGCAATTCATTAGTAGGAGTGAGAAAAATAAAACGGGGTGGTGTGAATCGGAAGGCCCGAATCATGAGAGGCATTGAGTGGCAATGTAGGATGGAGAAAAGCACCACGGGGTGGTCAGCATGGGGAGGTCAGGAAACATGCATTGGCAATGTAGGATAGGTTTCTGAAAATAAAAGCAGGGTGGTGCGCATTGTAAGGGTTTCTAACAGGCCATGCACTAGTACGAGTGAGAAAAACATCACGGGGTGATGTGAATCGGAGGGCCTGAATTATGATAGGCAGTGAGTGGCAATGTAGAATGGAGAAAAGCACCAAGGTTTGGTCAGCATGGGGAGGTCATGAAACATGCCATGGCAATGTAGGACAGTCTTTCTGAAAAACATCGTGGGGTGGTGCGCATTGTAAGGGTTTGTAGCAGGCCATTCACTAGTAGGAGTGAGAAAAACATCATGGGGTGGTGTGAATAGGAGGGCCTTAATTAGGATAGGCAGTGATTGGCAATGAAGAATTGAGAAAAGCACCACGGGGTGGTCAACATGGGGAGGTAGGATACATGCAGTGGCAGTGTAGGATACGTTTCAGAAAAACATCGTGGCTTGGTGCGCATTTTAAGGATTCCTAACAAGCCATTCACAAGTAGGAGTGAAAAAAACATCACGGTGTGGTGTGCATCATAGGGGCTGAATTAGGGTAGGCTGTGAGTGCCAATATAGGAAGGAGAAAAAAACCACGGGTTTGTCAGCATGGGGAGGCAAGGAAACATGCAGTGGCAATGTAGAATAGGTTTCTGATAAACATCACTGGGTGGTGCGCATTGTAAGGGTTTCTAACAATCCATTTACAGGTAGGAGTTAGAACAACATCAGGGGGTGGTTTGAATTGGAGGGCCTGAATTAGGATAGACATTGAGTGGCAATGTAGGATGGAGAAAAGCACCACAGGGTGGTCAGCATAGGGAGGTGAGGAAACAGACAGTGGCAATGTAGGATAGGTTTCTAAAAATAAAAGCAGGGTGGTGTGCATTGTAAGGGTTTCTAACAGGCCATGCACTAGTAGGAGTGAGAAAAACATCACGGGGTGGTGTGAATCGGAGGGCCAGAATTAGGATAGGCAGTGAGTTGCAATGTAGGATGGAGAAAAGCCCTACGGATTGGTCAACATTGGGAGGTCAGGAAACATGCAGTGGCAATGTAGGACAGGTTTCTGAAAAACAACGCGGACTGGTGTGAATTGTAAGGCTTTCTAAATGGCCATTCACTAGTAGGATTGAGAAATACATCATGGTGTGGTGTGAATCGGAGGGCCGGAATTAGGATAGGCATTGAGTTACAAGGCAGGATAGAGAAAAGCACCACAGGGTCGTCAGCATGGGGAGGTCAGGAAACATGCATTGGCAATCTTGGATAGTTTTCTGAAAATAAAAGCAGGGTGGTGCGCATTGTAAGGGTTTCTAACAGGCCATGCACTAGTAGGAGTGAGAAAAACATCACGGGGTGGTGTGATTCGGAGGGCCTGAATTATGAAAGGCAGTGAGTGGCAATGTAGGATGGAGAAAAGCACCACAGGGTGGTCAGCATGGGGAGATCAGGAAACATGCAGTGGCAATGTAGGGTAGTTTTCTGTAAAACATCGCCGGGTGGTGCGCATTTTGAGGATTTCTAACAAGCCATTCAAAAGTAGGAGTGAAAAAAACATCACGGTGTGGTGTTAATCGTAGGGTCTGAATTAGGATAGGCAGAGAGTGGCAATGTAGGATGGAGAAAAAAAACCATGGGTTTGTCAGCATGGGGAGGCAAGGAAACATGCAGTGGCAATGTAGGATAGGTTTCTGAATATAAAAGCAGGGTGTTGCGCATTGTAAGGCTTTCTAACAGGCCATTCACTAGTAGGAGTGAGAAATACATCATGGTGTGGTGTGAATCGGAGGGCCTTAATCAAGATAGACAGTGAGTGGCAATGTAGGAGGGAGAAAAGCACCACGGGTTGGTGAGCATGGGGAAGTCAGGAAACATGCAATGGCAATGAAGCCTAGGTTTCTGAAAAACGACGCGTGGTGGTACGCATTGTAAGGGTTTGTAGCAGGCCATTCACTAGTAGGAGTGAGAAAAACATCAGGGGGTGGTGTGAATCGGAGGGCCTAAATTAGGATAGGCAGTGCGTGGCAATAAAGATTGGAGAAAAGCACCGTGGGGTGGTCAACATGGGGAGGTCAGGAAACATGCAGTGGCAATGTAGGATATGTTTCTGATAAACATCGTGGGGTGGTGCGCATTGTAAGTGTTTCTAACAGGCCATTCACTAGTAGGAGTGAGAACAACATCAATGGGTGGTGTGAATCAGAATGCTTGAATTAGAATAGGCATTGAGTGGCAATGTAGGACGGAGAAAAGCACCACAAGGTGTTCAGCATGGGGAGGTGAGGAAACATGCAGTGGCTATGTAGGATAGGTTTCTGAAAAATATCGCGGGGTGGTGCGCCTTGTATGGGTTTCTAACAGGCCATTCACTAGTAGGAGTGAGAAAAACATCACGGGGTGGTGTGAATCGGAGGGTCTGAATTAGGATAGGGGTTCTTTGGCAATGTGGGATGGAGAAAAGCACCACGGTGTGGTCATCATGGGGAGGTCAGGAAACATGCATTGGCAATGTAGGATAGTTTTATGAAAAACATCACGGGGTGGTGCACATTGTAAGGATTTCTTACAACAGATTCACAAGTAGGAGTGAAAAAAACATCACGGGGTAGTGTGAATCGTAGGGCCTGAATTGATATGGGCATTGAGTGGCTATGCAGGATGGAGAAAAGCACCACGGGGTGGTCAGCATGGGGAGTCAGGAAACATGCAATGGCAATATATGATAGGTTTCTGAAAAATATCGCGGGGTGGTGCGCCTTGTAAGGATTTCTAACAGGCCATTCACTAGTACGAATGAGAAAAACATCAGGGGGTGGTGTGAATCGGTGAGTCTGAATTACGATAGGCAGTGAGTGGCAACGTAAAATGGAGAAAAGCACCACGGTGGTGTGAGCATGGGGAGGTCAGGAATCATGCAGTGTCAATGTAGTATAGGTTTCTGAAAAATTTGAGGGGTTGTGCGCATTGTAAGGGTTTCTAACAGGCCATTCACTAGTAGGAGTGAGAAAAAATATAACGCTGTGGTGTGGATCGGAGGGCCTGAGTAAGGAGAGGAATTTAGTGGCAATGTAGGACGGAGAAAAGCACCACGGTGTGGTCAGCATGGGGAGGTCAAGAAACATGCATTGGCAATGTAGGATAGGTTTCTGAAAAACATCGCCGGGGGTGCGCATTGTAAGGGTTACTAACAGGCCATTCACTAGTAGGAGAGAGAAAAACATCACGGAGTGGTGTGAATCGGAGGGCCTGAATTATGATAGGCAGTGAGTGGCAATGTAGAATGGAGAAAAGCACCAAAGGTTGGTGAGCATGGGGAGGTCAGGAAAGATGCAATGGAAATGTAGGATAGTTTTTCTGAAAAACATCGCGGGCTGGTGCGCATTGTAAGGGTTTGTAGCAGGCCATTCACTAGTAGGAGTGAGAAAAACATCAGGGGGTGGTGTGGATCAGAGGGCCTGAATTAGGATAGGCAGTGAGTGGCAATGAAGATTGGAGAAAAGCACCACGGGGTGGTCAACATGGGGAGGTCAGGAAACATGCTTGGCAATGTAGGATAGGTTTCTGAAAAACATCCTGGGTTGCTGAACATTGTAAGGCTTTCTAACAAGCCATTCAGAAATAGGAGTGAAAAAAAACGTCACGGGGTGGTGTGAATTGGAGTGCTTGAATTACGATAGGCATTCAGTTGCAATGCAGGATGGAGAAAAGCACCACAGCGTGGTCAGCCTGGGGAGGTTTGGAAACATGCAGTGGCAATGTAGGAAAGTTTTCTGAAAAAAATCGTGGGGTGGTGCGCATTTTAAGGATTTGTAACAAGCCATTCACAAGTAGGAGTGAAAAAAACATCACGGTGTGGTGTGAATTGTAGGGGCTGAATTAGGATAGGCTGTGAGTGCTAATGTAGGATGGAGAAAAAAACCACGGGTTTCTCAGCATGGGGAGGCAAGGAAACATGCAGAGGCAATGTAGAATAGGTTTCTGATAAACATCGCTGTGTGGTGCGCATTGTAAGGTTTTCTAACCATCCTTTCACTAGTAGGAATGAGAAAAACATCACGGGGTGGTGTGAATCGGAGGGCCTGAATTAGGAAAGGCAGTGAGGGGCAACGTAGGATGGAGAAAAGCACGACGGGATGGTCATCATTGGGAGGTGAGGAAACATGAAGTGGCAATATAGAATAGGTTTCTGAAAAACATCACGGGGTGGTGCGCATTGTAAGGGTTTCTCCAGGCCATTCACTAGTAGGAGTGAGAAAAATATAGCGGGGTGGTGTTTATTTGAGGGCCTGAATTATTATAGGCAGTGAGTGGCAATGTAGGATGGAGAAAAACACCACGGGGTGGTCAGCATGGGGAGTCATGAAACATGCATTGGCAATGTAGGATAGGTTTCTGAAAAACATCGCCGTGTGGTGCGCATTGTAAGGCTTTCTAACAGGCCTTTCACTAGTAGGAATGAGAAAAACATCACGGGGTGGTGTGAATCGGAGGACCTGAATTAGGATAGGCAGTGAGTGGCAACGTAAAATGGAGAAAAGCACCACGGTGTGGTCAGCATGGGGAGGTCAGGAAACATGCAGTGGCTATGTAGGATAGGTTTCTGAAAAATATCGCGGGGTGGAGCGCATTTTAAGGGTTTCTAACATGCCAATCACTAGTAGGAGTGAGAAAAATATAACGGGGTGGTGTGAATCGGAGGGCCTGAATTAGGATAGGCATTGAGTTGCAATGTAGGGTGGAGAAAACCACGACAGGGTGGTCAGCAAGGGGAGGTCAGGAAAAATGCAGTGGCAATGTAGGATAGTTTTCTGAAAAACATCACGGGGTGGTGCGCATTTTAAGCATTTCTAACAACCCATTCACAAGTAGGAGTGAAAAAAACATCACGGTGTGGTGTGAATCATAGGGGCTGAATTAGGATAGGCTGTGAGTGGCAATGCAGGATGGATAAATAAACCACGGGTTTGTCCGCATGGGGAGGCAAGGAAACATGCAGTGGCAATGTAGAATAGGTTTCTGATAAACATCACTGAGTGGTGCGCATTGTAAGGGTTTCTAACAATCCATTCACTAGTAGGAGTGAGAACAAAATCACCAGGTGGTGTGAATCGGAGGGCCTGAATTAGGATAGGCATTGAGTGGCAATGTTGGATGGAGAAAAGCACCACAGTGTAGTCAGCATAGGGAGGTGTGGAAACAGGCAGCGGCAATGTAGGAAACGTTTCTGAAAATAAAATCATGGTGGTGCGCATTCTAAGGGTTTCTAACAGGCCATGCACTATTAGGAGTGAGAAAAACATCACGGGGTGGTGTGAATCAGAGGGCCTGAATTAGGATAGGCAGTGAGTGGCAATGCAGCATGGAGAAACGCACGACAGATTGGTCAACATGGGGAGCTCAGGAAACCTGAAGTGGCAATGTAGGACAGTTTTCTGAGAAACATCGCGTGGTGGTGCGCATTGTAAGGCTTTCTAACAGCCCATTCACTAGTAGGAGTGAGAAATACATCATGGTGTGGTGTGAATCGGAGGGCCTGAATCAAATAGACAGTGAGTGGCAGTGTAGAATGGAGAAAAGCACCATGGGGTGGTCATCATGTGGAGGTCAGGAAACATGCATTGGCAATGTAGGATAGTTTTCTGAAAAACATCACGGGTTGGTGCGCATTGTAAGGATTTCTAACAAGCCATTCACAAGTAGGAGTGAAAAAAACATCACGGGGTGGTGTGAATCGTAGGGACTGAATTAATATAGGCAGTGAGTGGCTATGTAGGCTGGAGAAAAGCACCACGGGGTGGTCAGCATGGGGAGTCAGGAAACATGCATTGGCAATGTAGGATAGGTTTCTGAAAAACATCGCGAGGTGGTGCGCATTGTAAGGCTTTCTAACAGGCCATTAACTAGTAGGAATGAGAAAAACATCACGGGGTGGTGTGAATCGGAGGGACTGAATTGGGATAGGCACTGAGTGGCAACGTAAGATGGAGAAAGGCACCACGGTGTGGTAAGCATGGGCAGGTCAGGAAACATGCAGTGGCAATGTATGATAGGTTTCTGAAAAACATCGCGGGGTGGTGCGCATTGTAAGGGTTTTGTTACAGGCCATTCACTAGTAGGAGTGAGAAAAATATAACTGGATGGTGTGAATCGGAGGGCATGAATCAGGGAAGTCATTGAGTGGCAATGCAGGATGGAGAAAAGCACCACGGGGTCGTCAGCATGGGGAGGTCAGGATACATGCAATGGCAATGGAGGATAGATTTTCTGAAAAACATCGCGGGTTGGTGCGCATTGTAAGGGTTTGTAGCAGGCCATTCACTAGTAGGAGTGAGAAAAACATCACAGGGTAGTGTGAATCGGAGGGCCTGAATTAGGAGAGGCAGGGCGTGGCAATGAAGATTGGAGAAAAGCACCACGGGGTGGTCAACATGGGGAGGTCAGGAAACATGCAGTGGCAATGTAGGATAGGTTTCTGAAAAACATAATGGTGTGGTGCACATTATATGAATTTCTAACAAGCCATTCACAAGTAGGAGTGAAAAGAACAACACGGGGTGGTGTGAATCGCAGGGCCTGAATTAGGATAGGCTGTGAGTGGCAACGTAGAATAGAGAAAAGCACCACGGGGTGGTCAGCATGGGAAGGTCAGGAAACATGCCGTGGAAATGTAGGATAGTTTTCTGCAAAACTTCGCGGGGTGGTGCGTATTGTAAGGCTATCTAACAGGCCATTCACTAGTAGGAGTGAGAAATACATCATGGTGTGGTGTCAATCGGAGGGCCTGAATTAGGGTAGGCTGTGAGTGGCAACGAAGTATGGAGAAAAGCACCACGGGGTTCTCAACATGGGGAGGTCAGGAAACATGCAGTGGCAATGTTGGATAGGTTTCTGAAAAACATCCTTGGTTGCTGAACATTGTAAGGCTTTCTAACAAGCCATTCAGAAATGAGAGTGAAAAAAACGTCACGGGGTGGTGTGAATCGGAGTGCTTGAATTACGATAGGCATTCAGTTGCAATGCAGGATGGAGAAAAGCACCACAGGGTGGTCAGCATGGGGAGGTTTGGAAACATGCAGTGGCAATGTAGGAAAGTTTTCTGAAAAACATCGTGGGGTGGTGAGCATTTTAAGGATTTTTAACAAGCCATTCACAAGTAGGAGTGAAAAAAACATCACGGTGTGGTGTGAATTGTAGGGGCTGAATTAGGATAGGCTGTGAGTGCTAATGTAGGATCGAGAAAAAAACCACGGGTTTGTCAGCATGGGGAGGCAAGGAAACATGCAGAGGCAATGTAGAATAGGTTTCTGATAAACATCGCTGTGTGGTGCGCATTGTAAGGGATTCTAACAATCCTTTCACTAGTAGGAATGAGAAAAACATCACGGGGTGGTGTGAATCGGAGGGCTTGAATTAGGAAAGGCAGTGAAAGGCAACGTAGGATGGAGAAAAGCACCACGGGATGGTCATCATGGGGAGGTGCGGAAACATGCAGTGGCAATGAGAATAGGTTTCTGAAAAACATCACGGGGTGGTGCGCATTGTAAGGGTTTCTCCAGGCCATTCACTAGTAGGAGTGAGAAAAATATAGCAGGGTGGTGTTTATTGGAAGGCTTGAATTATTATAGGCAGTGAGTGGCAATGTAGGATGGAGAAAAGCACCACGGGGTGGTCAGCATGGGGAGGTCAGGAAACATGCAGTGGCTATGTAGGATAGGTTTCTGAAAAACATCGCGGGGTGGAGTGCATTGTAAGGGTTTCTAACAGGCCAATCACTAGTAGGAGTGAGAAAAATATAACGCGGTGGTGTGAATCGGAGGGCCTGAATTAGGATAGGTATTGAGTTGCAATGTAGGGTGGACAAAACCACGACAGGGTGGTCAGTATGGGGTGGTCAGGAAAAATGCAGTGGCAATGTAGGATAGTTTTCTGAAAAACATCGTGTGGTGTTGCGCATTTTAAGCATTTCTAACAACCCATTCACAAGTAGGAGTGAAAAAAACATCACAGTGTGGTGTGAATCATAGGGGCTGAATTAGGATAGGCTGTGGGTGGCAATACAGGATGGATAAAAAAACCACGGGTTTGTCCGCATGGGGAGGCAAGGAAACATGCAGTGGCAATGTAGAATAGGTTTCTGATAAACATCGCTGGGTGGTGCGCATTGAAAGGGTTTCTAACAATCCATTCACTAGTAGGAGTGAGAACAAAATCACGCGGAGGTGTTAATCTGAGGGCCTGAATTAAGATAGGCATTGAGTGGCAATGTTGTATGGAGAAAAGCACCACAGTGTGGTCAGCATAGGGAGGTGTGGAAACAGGCAGTGGCAATGTAGGAAAGGTTTCTGAAAATAAAATCAGGGTGGTGTGCATTGTAAGGGTTTCTAACAGGCCATGCACTATTAGGAGTGAGAAAAACATCACGGGGTGGTGTGAATCAGTGGGCCTGAATTAGGATAGGCAGTGAGTGGCAATGTAGTATGGAGAAAAGCACGACAGATTGGTCAACATGGTTAGATCAGGAAACCTGAAGTGGCAATGTAGGACAGTTTTCTGAGAAACATCGCGGGGTGGTGCGCATTGTAAGGCTTTGTAACAGGCCATTCACTAGTAAGAGTGAGAAATACATCATGGGGTGGTGTGAATCGGAGGGCCTGAATCAATAGACAGTGAGTGGCAATGTAGGATGGAGAAAAGCACCACGGGTTGGTGAGCATGGGGAGGTCAGGAAACATGCAATGGCAATGTAGGATAGGTTTCTGAAAAACATCGCGAGGTGGTGCACATTGTAAGGCTTTCTAACAGGCTATTAACTAGTAGGAATGAGAAAAACATCACGGGGTGGTGTGAATCAGAGGCCCTGAATTAGGATAGGCAGTAAGAGGCAATGTAGGATGGAGAAAAGCACCAAGGGGTGGTCTGCATTTGGAGGTCATGAAACATGCTATGGCAATGCAGATAGTTTTTCTGAAATACATCGCGGGGTGGTGCGCATTGTAAGGGTTTCTAGCAGGCCATTCACTAGTAGGAGTGAGAAAAACATCACGGGGTGGTGTGAATCGGAGGGCCTGAATTATGATAGGCAGTGAGTGGCAATGAAATATTGAGAAAAGCACCATGGAGTGGTCAACATGGGGAGGAAGGAAACATGCAGTGGCAATGTAGGATACGTTTCTGAAAAACATCGTGGGTTGGTGCACATTGTAAGGGTTTCTAACAAGCCATTCAAAAGTAGGAGTGAAAAAAACGTCACGTGGTGGTGTGAATCGGAAAGCCTGAATTAGGATAGGTATTGAGTTGCAATGTAGGATGGAGAATAGCACCACAGGGTGGTCAGAATAGGGAGGTCAGGAAACATGCAGTGGCAATGTAGGATAGTTTTCTGAAAAACATCGCGGGGTGGTGCGCATTTTAAGGATTTCTAACAAGCCATTCACAAGTAGGAGTGAAAAAACCTCACTGTGTGATGTGAATTGTAGCGGCTGAATTAGGATAGGCTGTGAGTGGCAATGCAGAATGGAGAAAAAAAACACGGTTTTCTCAGCATGGGGAGGCTATAAAACATGCAGTGGCAATGAAGAATAGGTTTCTGATAAACATGGCTGTGTGGTGCGCATGTAAGGGTTTCTAGCAATCCATTCACTACTAGGAGTGAGAACATCACGGGGTGGCATGAATCGGAGGGCCTGAATTAGAATAGGCAGTGAGTTGCAATGTAGGATGGAGAAAAGCACCACGGGGTGGTCAGCATGGGGAGGTCAGGAAACATGTGGTGGCAATGTAGGATAGGTTCTGAAAAATATCGCAGGGTGCAGCGCATTTTAAGGGTTTCTAACAGGTCATTCACTAGTTGGAGTGTGAAAAACATCAATGGAGGGTGTGAATTGGAGAGCCTGAGTTCGGATAGGCAGGGAGTGGCAATGTAGGATGGAGAAAAGCACCCCGTGTTGGTCAGCATGGGGAGGTCAAGAAACATGGGGTGGCAATGTAGGATAGGTTTCTGAAAACATCGCGGGGTGGTGCGCATTGTAAGGGTTTCTAACAGGCCATTCACTAGAAAGAGTGAAAAAAACATCACGGGGTGGTGTGAATCAGAGGGCCTGAATTAGGATAGGCAGTGAGTGACAATGTAGGATGGAGAAAAGCCCCACGGGGTGGTCATCATTGGGAGGTCAGGAAACATGCATTGGCAATGTAGCATCGTTTTCTGAAAAACATCAAGGGGTGGTGCATATTGTAAGGATTTCTAACAAGCCATTCACAAGTAGGAGTGAACAAAACATCCCGGGGTGGTGTGAATCGTAGGGCCTGAATTAATATAGGCAGTGAGTGGCTATGCAGGATGGAGAAAAGCACCACAGGGTGGTCAGCATGGGTAGTCAGGAAACATGCATTGGCAGTATAGGTTCGGTTTCTGAAAAACATCACCGGGTGGTGCGCATTTTAAGGCTTTCTAACTGGCCATTCACTAGTAGGAATGAGAAAAACATCACGGGGTGGTGTGAATCGGAGAGCCTGAATTAGAATAGGTAGTGAGTGACAAGGTAAAATGGAGAAAAGCACCACGGTGTGGTCAGCATGGGGAGGTCAGGAAACATGCAGTGGCAATGTAGGATAGGTTTCTGAAAAACATCAAGCGGTGGTGTGCATTGTAAGGGTTTGTAGCAGGCCATTCACTAGTAGGAGTGAGAAAAACATCACGGGGTGATGTGAATCGGAGGGCCTGAATTAGGATAGGCAGTGAGTGGCAATGAAGAATTGAGAAAAGCACCACGGGGTGGTCAACATGGGGAGGTAAGAAACATGCATTGGCAATATAGGATAGGTTTCTGAAAAACATCTTGGGTTGGTGCGCATTGTAAGGCTTTCTAACAAGCCATTCAAAAGTAGGAGTTAAAAAAACGTCACGTGGTGGTGTGAATCAGAGGGCCTGAATTAGGATAGGCATTGAGTTGCAATGTAGGATGGAGAAGAGCACCACAGGTTGGTCAGCATGGGGAGGTCAGGAAACATGCAGTGGCAATGTAGGATAGTTTTCTGAAAAACATCGCGGGGTGGTGCGCATTTTAAGGATTCCTAACAAGCCATTCACAAGTAGGAGTGAAAAAAACATCACGGTGTGGTGTGCATCATATTGGCTGAATTAGGATAGGCTGTGAGTGGCAATATAGAATGGAGAAAAAAACCACGGGTTTTTCAGCATGGCGAGGCAAGGAAACATGCAGTGGCAATGTAAAATAGGTTTCTGTTAAATGTCACTGGGTGGTGAACATTGTAAGGGTTTCTAACAAACCATTCACTAGTAGGAGTTAGAACAACATCACGGGGTGGTGTGAATCGGAGGGCCTGACTTAGGATAGGCATTGAGTGGCAATGTAGGATGGAGAAAAGCACCACAGGGTGGTCAGCATTGGGAGGTGAGGAAACAGACAGTGGCAATGTAGGATAGGTTACTGAAAATAAAAGAAGGGTGGTGCGCATTGTAAGGGTTTCTAACAGGCCATGCAATAGTAGGAGTGAGAAAAACATCACGGGGTGGTGTGAATCGGAGGGCCTGAATTAGAAAAGGCAGTGAGTGGCAACGTAAAATGGAGAAAAGTACCATGGTGTGGTCAGTACGGGGAATTCAGGAGACATGCATTGGCAATGTAGGATAGGTTTTGAAAACAAAAGCAGGGTAGTGCGCATTGTAAGGGTTACTAACAGGCCATTCACTAGTAGGATTTCGAAAAACATCAAGGGGTGGTGTGAATCGGAGGGCCTGAATTAGGATAGGCATTGAGTGGCAATGTAGGATGGAGAAAAGCACCACAGGGTGGTCAGCATTGGGAGGTGAGGAAACAGACAGTGGCAATGTAGAATAAGTTTCTGAAAATAAAAGCAGGGTGATGCGCATTGTAAGGGTTTCTAACAGGCCATGCACTAGTAGGAGTGGGAAATACATCACGGGGTGGTGTGAATCGGAGGGCCTGAATTAGAAAAGGCAGTGAGTGGCAACGTAAAATGGAGAAAAGTACCACGGTGTGCTCAGTACGGGGAATTCAGGAGACATGCATTGGCAATGTAGGATAGGTTTTGAAAACAAAAGCAGGGTGGTGCGCATTGTAAGGGTTACTAACAGGCCATTCACTAGTAGGATTGAGAAAAACATCACGGGGTGGTGTGAATCGGAGGGCCTGAATTAGGATAGGCAGTGAGTGGCAATGAAGAATTGAGAAAAGCTCCACGCGGTGGTCAGCATAGGGAGGTCAGGAAACATGCAGTGGCAATGTAGGATAGGTTTCTGAAAAACATCGTGGGTTGGTGCGCATTTTAAGGATTTCTAACAAGTCATTCAAAAGTAGGAGTGAAAAAAACTTCACGTGTTGGTGTGAATCGGAGGGCCTGAATTAGGATTGGCATTGAGTTGCAATGTAGGATGGAGAACAGTACCACAGGGTGGTCAGCATGGGGAGGCAAGGAAACATGCAGTGGTAATGTAGGATAGGTTTCTGAATATAAAAGCAGGGTGGTGAACATTGAAAGGGTTTCTAACAGGCCATTCACTAGTAGGAGTGAGAAATACATCATGGTTTGGTGTGAATCGGAGGACCTTAATCAAATAGGCAGTGAGTGGCAATGTTTAATGGAGAAAAGCACCACGGGTTGGTGAGCATGGGTAGGTCAGGAAACATGCAATGGCAATGTAGGATAGGTTTCTGAAAAACAAGGCGTGGTGGTACGCATTGTAAGGGTTTGTAGCAGGTCATTAACTACTAGGCATGAGAAAAACATCACGGGGTGGTGTGAATCGGAGGGCCTGAATTAGGATAGGCAGTGCATGGCAATAAAGATTGGAGAAAAGCACCGTGGGGTGGTCAACATGGGGAGGTCAGGAAACATGCAGTGGCAATGTAGGATATGTTTCTGAAAAACATCGTGTGGTGGTGCGTATTGTAAGTGTTTCTAACAGGCCATTCACTAGTAGGAGTGAGAACAACATCACTGGGTGGTGTGAATCAGAATGCCTGAATTAGGATAGGCAATGAGTGGCAATGTAGGACAGAGAAAAGCACCACAAGGTATTCAGCATGGGGAGGTGAGGAAACATCCAGTGGGATTGTATGATAGTTTTCTGAAAAAAAAAAAAGCGGGGTGGTGCACATTGTAAGGGTTTCTAACAGGCCATTCACTAGTAGGAGTGAGAAAAACATCACGGGGTGGTGTGAATCGGAGGGCCTGAATTAGGATAGGCAATGAGTGACAATGTGGGATGGAGAAAAGCACCACGGGGTGGTCATGATGGGGAGGTCAGGAAACATGCAATGGCAATGTACGATAGTTTTCTGAAAAACATCACAGGTGGTGCGCATTGTAAGGATGTCTTACAAGCCATTAACAAGTAGGAGTGAAAAAAACATCACGGTGTAGTGTGAATCGTAAGGCCTGAATTGATATAGGCAGTGAGTGGCTATGTAGGATGGAGAAAAGCACCACGGTGTGGTCAGCATGGAGAGTCAGGAAACATGCAATGGCAATATATGATAGGTTTCTGAAAAACATCGCCGGGTTGTGCACCTTGTAAGGCTTTCTAACAGGCCATTCACTAGTACGAATGAAAAAAACATCACGGGGTGGTGTGAATCCGAGAGCCTGAATTAGGATAGGCAGTGAGTGACAACGTAAAATGGAGAAAAGCACCACGGTGGTGTGAGCATGGGGAGGTCAGGAAGCATGCAGTGTCAATGTAGGATAGGTTTCTGAAAAACTTTGTGGGGTGGTGCGCATTGTAAGGGTTTCTAACAGGCCATTCACTAGCAGGAGTGAGAAAAATATAACGCTGTGGACTGGATCGGAGGGCCTGAATAAGGAGAGGCATTGAGTGGCAATGTAGGATGGAGAAAAGCACCATGGGGTGGTCAGCATGGGGAGGTCAAGAAACATGCATTGGCAATGTAGGATAGGTTTCTGAAAAACATCGCCGGGGGTGCGCATTGTAAGGGTTACTAACAGGCCATTCACTAGTAGGAGAGAGAAAAACATCACGTAGTGGTGTGAATCGAAGGGCCTGAATTATGATAGGCAGTGAGTGGCAATGTAGGATGGAGAAAAGCACCAAAGTTTGGTTAGCATGGGGAGGTCAGGAAAGATGCAATGGAAATGTAGGATAGTTTTTCTGAAAAACATCGCGGGCTGGTGCGCATGGTAAGGGTTTGTAGCAGGCCATTCACTAGTAGGAGTGAGAAAAACATCAGGGGGTGGTGTGAATCTGAGGGCCTGAATTAGGATAGGCAGTGAGTGGCAATGAAGAATGGAGAAAAGCACCACGGGGTGGTCAACATGGGGAGGTTAGGAAACATGCAGTGGAAATGTAGGATAGGTTTCTGAAAAACATCGTGTGTTGGTGAACATTGTAAGGCTTTCTAACAAGCCATTCAGAAGTAGGAGTGAAAAAAACGTCACGGGGTGGTGTGAATCGGAGTGCTTGAATTAGGATAGGCATTCAGTTGCAATGCAGGATGGAGAAAAGCACCACAGGGGGGTCAGCATGGGGAGGTTTGGAAACATGCAGTGGCAATGTAGGAAAGTTTTCTGAAAAACATCGTGCGGTGGTGCGCATTTTAGGATTTGTAACAAGCCATTCACAAGTAGGAGTGAAAAAAACATAACGGTGTGGTGTGAATTGTAGGGGCTGAATTAGGATAGGCTGTGAGTGCCAATGTAGGATGGAGAAAAAAACCACGGGTTTGTCAGCATGGGGACGCAAGGAAACATGCAGTGGCAATGTAGAATAGGTTTCTGATAAACATCGCTGTGTGGTGCGCATGTAAGAGTTTCTAACAGGCTTTTCACTAGTAGGAATGAGAAAAACATCACGGGGTGGTGTGAATCGGAGGGCCTGAATTAGGAAAGGCAGTGAGTGGCAACGTAGGATGGAGAAAAGCACGACGGGGTGGTCATCATGGGGAGGTGAGGAAACATGCAGTGGCAATGTAGAATAGGTTTCTGAAAATCATCACGGGGTGCTGCGCATTGTACGGGTTTCTCCAGGCCATTCACTAGTAGGAGTGAGAAAAACATCACGGGGTGGTGTGAATCGGAGGGCCTGAATTATGATAGGCAGTGAGTGGCAATGTAGGATGGAGAAAAGCTCCACAGGGTGGTCAGAATAGGGAGGTCAGAAAACATGCAATGGCAATGTAGGATAGTTTTTCTGAAAAACATCGAAGGGTGGTGTGCATTGTAAGGGTTTCTAGCAGGCCATTCACTAGTAGGAGTGAGAAAAACATCACGGGGTGGTGTGAATCGGAGGGCCTGAATTAGGATAGGCGGTGAGTGGCAATGAAGCATGTAGGAAAGCACCACAGGTTGGTCAACATGTGAGGGCAGGAAACATGCAGTGGCAATGTAGGATAGGTTTCTGAAAAACAAGGCATGGAGGTACGCATTGTAAGGGTTTGTAGCAGGTCATTCACTAGTAGGCATGAGAAAAACATCACGGGGTGGTGTGAATCGGAGGGCCTGAATTAGGATAGGCAGTGCATGGCAATAAAGTTTGGAGAAAAGCACCGTGGGGTGGTCAACATGGGGAGATCAGGAAACATGCAGTGGCAATGTAGGATACGTTTCTGAAAAACATCGTGGGGTGGTGCGCATTGTAAGTGTTTCTAACAGGCCATTCACTAGTAGCAGTGAGAACAACATCACTGGGTGGTGTGAATCAGAATGCCTGAATTAGGATAGGCATTGAGTGGCAATGTAGGACAGAGAAAATCACCAAAAGGTCTTCAGCATGGGGAGGTGAGGAAACATCCAGTGGGATTGTATGATAGTTTTCTGAAAAAAAAAAGCGGGGTGGTGCAAAATGTAAGGATTTCTAACAGGCCATTCACTAGTAGAAGTGAGAAAAACATCACGGGGTGGTGTGAATGGGAGGGCCTGAATTAGGATAGGCAATGAGTGACAATGTGGGATGGAGAAAAGCACCACGGGGTGGTCATCATGGGGAGGTCAGGAAACATGCAATGGCAATGTAGGATAGTTTTCTGAAAAACATCACGGGGTGGTGCGCATTGTAAGGGTTTCTAACAGGCCATTCACTAGTAGGAGTGAGAAAAATAAAACGGGGTGATGTGACTCGGAAGGCCTGAATCAGGAGAGGCATTGAGTGGCAATGTAGGATGGAGAAAAGCACCACGGGGTGGTCAGCATGGGGAGGTCAAGAAACATGCATTGGCAATGTAGGATAGGTGTCTGAAAATAGAAGCAGGGTGGTGCGCATTGTAAGGGTTTCTAACCGGCCATGCACTAGTAGGAGTGAGAAAAACATCACGGGGTGGTGTGAATCGGAGGGCCTGAATTATGATAGGCAGTGAGTGGCAATGTAGAATGGAGAAAAGCACCAAGGGGTGGTCAGCATGAGGAGGTCAAGAAACATGCAATGGCAATGTAGGATAGTTTTACTGAAATACATCGCGGGGTGGTGCGCATTGTAAGGGTTTGTAGCAGGCCATTCACTAGTAGGAGTGAGAAAAACATCACGGGGTGGTGTGAATCGGAGGGCCTGAATTAGGATAGGCAGTGAGTGGCAATGAAGAATTGAGAAAAGCACCACGGGGTGGTCAACATGGGGAGGTAGGAAACATGCAGTGGCAATATAGGATAGGTTTCTGAAAAACATCGTGGGTTGGAGCGCATTGTAAGGCTTTCTAACAAGCCATTCAAAAGTAGGAGTGAAAAAAACGTCACGTGGTGGTGTGAATCAGAGGGCCTGAATGAGGATAGGCATTGAGTTGCAATGTAGGATGGAGAAGAGCACCACAGGTTGGTCAGCATGGGGAGGTCAGGAAACATGCAGTGGCAATGTAGGATAGTTTTCTGAAAAACATTGCGGGGTGGTGCGGATTTTAAGGATTCCTAACAAGCCATTCACAAGTAGGAGGGAAAAAAACATCACGGTGTGGTTTGCATCATATTGGCTGAATTAGGATAGGCTGTGAGTGGCAATGTAGAATGGAGAAAAAAACCACGGGTTTGTCAGCATGTGGAGGCAAGGAAACATGCAGTGGCAATGTAAAATAGGTTTCTGTTAAATATCACTGGGTGGTGCGCATTGTAAGGGTTTCTAACAAACCATTCACTAGTAGGAGTGAGAACAACATCATGGGGTGGTGTGAATCGGAGGGCCTGAATTAGGATAGGCATTGAGTGGCAATGTAGGATGGAGAAAAGCACGACAGGGTGGTCAGCATTGGGAGGTGAGGAAACAGACAGTGGCAATGTAGGATAGGTTTCTGAAAATAAAAGCAGGGTGGTGCGCATTGTAAGGGTTTCTAACAGGCCATGCACTAGTAGGAGTGAGAAAAACATCACGGGGTGGTGTGAATCGGAGGGCCTGAATTAGAAAAGGCAGTGAGTGGCAACGTAAAATGGAGAAAAGTACCCCGGTGTGGTCAGTACGGGGAATTCAGGAGACATGCATTGGCAATGTAGGATAGGTTTTGAAAACAAAAACAGGGTGGTGCGCATTCTAAGGGTTACTAACAGGCCATTCACTAGTAGGATTGAGAAAAACATCATGGGGTGGTGTGAATCGGAGGGCCTGAATTAGGATAGGCAGTGAGTGGCAATGAAGAATTGAGAAAAGCTCCACGGTGTGGTCAGCATAGGGAGGTCAGGAAACATACAATGGCAATGTAGGGTAGGTTTCTGAAAAACATCGTGGGTTGGTGCGCATTTTAAAGATTTCTAAGAAGCCATTCCAAAGTAGGAGTGAAAAAAACGTCACGTGGTGGTGTGAATCGGAGGGCCTGAATTAGGATAGGCATTGAGTTGCAATGTAGGATGGAGAACAGTACCACAGGGTGGTCAGCATGGGGAGGCAAGGAAACATCCAGTGGTAATGTAGGATAGGTTTCTGAATATAAAAGCAGGGTGGTGCACATTGTAAGGGTTTCTAACAGGCCATTCACTAGTAGGAGTGAGAAATACATCATGGTTTGGTGTGAATCGGAGGGCCTTAATCAAGATAGGCAGTGATAGGCAGTGAGTATCAATGTAGGATGGAGAAAAGCACCACAGGGTGGTCAGCATGGGGAGTTCAGGAAACATGCAGTGGTAATGTAGGATACGTTTCTGAAAAACAACGCGGGCTGGTGCGCTTTGTAAGGGTTTCTAACAGTCCATTCACTAGTAGAAGTGAGAAAATCATCACGGGGTGGTGTGAATTGGAGGGCCTGAATCATGATAGACAGTGAGTCACAATGTAGGATGGAGAAAAGCACCACGGGTTGGTGAGCATTGGGAGGTTAGGAAACATGCAATGGCAATGCAGGATAGGTTTCTGAAAAACATCGTGGGTTGGTGCACTTTGTAAGGCTTTCTAACAACCCATTCAGAAGTAGGAGTGAAAAAAACGTCAGGTAGTTGTGTTAATCGGAGGGCCTGAATTAGGATAGGCATTGAGTTGAAATGCAGGATGTAGAAAAGCACCACAGGGTGGTCAGCATGGGGAGGTCAGGAAACATGCCGTGGCAATGTAGGATAGGTTTCTGAAAAACATCGCGGGGTGGTGTGCAGTGTAAGGGTTTCTAACAGGCCATTCATAAGTAGGAGTGAGAAAAATAAAACGGGGTGGTGTGAATTGGAGGGCCTGAATCAGGAGAAGCATTGAGTGGCAACGTAGGATGGAGAAAAGCACCACGGGGTGGTCAGCATGGGAAGTTCAGGAAACATGCATTGTCACTGTAGGATAGGTTTATGTAAAACTTTGCCACATGGTGCGCATTGTAAGGGGTTCTAACAGGCCATTCACTAGTAGAAGTGAGAAAAACATCACGGGGTGGTGTGAATTGGAAGGCCTGAATCAAGATAGGCAGTGAGTGACAATGTAGGATGAAGAAAAGCACCACGGGTTGGTGAGCATGGGGAGGTCAGGAAACACGTAATGGCAATGTAGGATAGTTTTTCTGAAAAACATCGTGGGGTGGTGCGCATTGTAAGGCTCTCTAACAAGCCATTCAAAAGTAGGAGTGAAAAAAACGTCACGGGGTGGTGTGAATCGGAGGACCTGTATTAGGATAGGCATTGAGTTCCAAAGGAGGATGGAGAAGAGCACCACAGGGTGGTCAGCATGGGGAGGTCAGGAAAAATGCAATGGCAATGTAGGATAGGTTTCTGAAAAACATTGCCGGGTGGTGCGCATTGTAAGGGGTTCTAACAGTCCATTCACTAGTAGAAGTGAGAAAAACATCACGGGGTAGTGTGAATTGGAAGGACTGAATCAAGATAGACAGTGAGTGACAATATAGGATGGAGAAAAGCACCACGGGTGGGTGAGCATGGGGAGGTCAGGAAACATGCAATGGCAATGTAGGATAGTTTTTCTGAAAAACATTGCGGCGTGGTACGCATTGTAAGGGTTTGTAGCAGGCAATTCACTAGTAGGATTGAGAAAAACATCACGGGGTGGTGTGAATCGGAGGGCCTGAATTAGGATAGGCAGTGAGTGGCAATGAAGAATGGAGAAAAGCACCACGGGGTGGTCAACATGGGGAGGTCAGGAAAAATGCAGTGGCAATGTAGGATAGGTTTCTGAAAAACATCGTGGGTTGGTGCGCATTGTAAGGTTCTCTAACAAGCCATTCAAAAGTAGGAGTGAAATAAACGTCACGGGGTGGTGTGAATCGGAGGGACTGAATTAGAATAGGCAGTGAGTGGCAATGTAGGATGGAGAAAAGCACGATGGATTGGTCAACATGGGGAGGTCAGGAAACATGCAGTGGCAATGTAGGACATGTTTCTGAAAAACATCGTGGGGTGGTGCGCATTTTAAGGGTTTCTAACAGGCCATTCATAAGTAGGAGTGAGAAAAATAAAACAGGGTGGTGTGAATCGGAGGGCCTGAATCAAGAGAGGCATTGAGTGGCCATGTAGGATGGATAAAAGCAACACGGGGAGGTCAGCATGGGGAGGTCTGGAAACATGCATTGGCAATGTAGGAGAGGTTTCTGAAAAACATCGCCGGGTGTTGCGCATTGTAAGGGTTTCTAACAGGCCATTCACTAGTAGGAGTGAGAAAAACATCACGGGGTGGTGTGAATCGGAGGGCCTGAATTATGATAGGCAGTGAGTATCAATGTAGGATGGAGAAAAGCACCGCAGGGTGGTCAGCATGGGGAGTTCAGGAAACATGCGGTGGTAATGTAGGATACGTTTCTGAAAAACAATGCGGGCTGGTGCGCTTTGTAAGGGTTTCTAACAGTCCATTCACTAGTAGAAGTGAGAAAAACATCACGGGGTGGTGTGAATTTGAAGGCCTGAATCATGATAGACAGTGAGTGACAATGTAGGATGGAGAAAAGCACCACGGGTTGGTGAGCATGGGGAGGTCAGGAAACATGCAATGGCAATGTAGGATAGGTTTCTGAAAAACATCGTGGGTTGGTGCACTTTGTAAGGCTTTCTAACAAGCCATTCAGAAGTAGGAGTGAAAAAAACGTCACGGGGTGGTGTGAGTCGGTGGAACGAATTAGGATAGGCGTTGAGTTGCAATGTAGGATGGAGAAGAGCACCCCAGGGTGGTCAGCATGGGGAGGTCAGGAAACATGCATTGGCAATGTAGGATAGTTTTCAGAAAAAAAACATCGCGGGGTGGTGCTCATTTTAAGGATTTCTAATAAGCCATTCACAAGTAGGATTGAAAAAAACATCACGGTGTGGTGTTAATTGCAGGGGCCGAATTAGGATAGGCTCTGAGTGGCAATGTAGGATGGAGAAAAAAACCCCGTGTTTGTCAGCATGGGAAGGCAAGGAAACATGCAGTGGCAATATAGAATAGGTTTCAGATAAACATCGCCTGGTGGTGCGCATTGTAAGGGTTTCTAACAATCCATTCACTAGTAGGAGTGAGAACAACATCACGGGGTGGTGTGAATCGGAGGGCCTGAATTAGGATAGGCATTGAGTGGCAATGTAGGATGGAGAAAAGCACCACAGGGTGGTCAGCATAGGAAGGTGAGGAAACATGCATTGGCAATGTAGGATTGGTTTCTGAAAATAAAAGCAGGGTGGTGGGCATTGTAAGGGTTTCTAACTGGCCATGCGCTAGTAGGAGTGAGAAAAACATCACGAGGTGGTGTGAATCGGAGGGACTGAATTAGGATAGGCAGTGAGTGCCAATGTAGGATGGAAAAAAGCACGATGGATTGGTCAACATGGGGAGGTCAGGAAACATGCAGTGGCAATGTAGGGCAGGTTTCTGAAAAACATCGCGCGGTGGTGCGCATTGTAAAGATTTCTAACAAGCCATTCACAAATAGGAGTGAAAATACATCACTGTGTGGTGTGAATCGTAGGGCCTGAATTAATATAGGCAGTGAGTGGCTATGTAGGATTGAGAAAAGCACCACAGGGTGGTCAGCATAGGAAGGTGAGGAAACATGCACTGGCAATGTAGGATAGGTTTATGAAAATAAAAGCAGGGTGGTGCACATTGTAAGGCTTTCTAACTGGCCAATCACTAGTAGGAGTGAGAAATACATCATGGTGTGGTGTGAATTGGACGGCCTGAATCAAGATAGACAGTGAGTGGCAATGTAGGATGGAGAAAAGCACCACGGGGTGGTGAGCATGGTGAGGTCAAGAAACATGCAATGGCAAAGTAGGATAGGTTTCTGAAAGACATCGCTGGGTTGGTGCGCATTGTAAGGGTTTCTCACAGGCCTTTCACTAGTAGGAGTGAGAAAAACATCACGGGGTGGTGTGAATCAGTGGGCCTGAATTAGGATAGGCAGTGAAGAGCAATGTAGGATGGAGAAAAGCACCACGGGGTGGTCATCATGGGGAGATCAGGAAACATGCATTGGCAATGTAGGATAGTTTTCTGAAAAGTATCACGGCGTGGTGCGCATTGTAAAGATTTCTAACAAGCCATTCACAAGTAGGAGTGAAAATACATCACTGGGTGGTGTGAATCGTTGGGCCTGAATTAATATAGGCAGTGAGTGGCTATGTAGGATTGAGAAAAGCACAACGGGGTGGTCAGCATGGGGAGTCAGGAAACAAGCATTGGCAATGTAGCATAGGTTTCTGAAAGACATCGCTGTGTGTGCGCATTGTAAGGCTTTCTAACAGGCCATTCACTAGTAGGAATGAGAAAAACTTCACGGAGTGGTGTGAATCGGAGGGCCTGAATTAGGATACGCAGTGAGTGCCAACGTAAGATGGAGAAAAGCACCACCGTGTGGTCAACATGGGGAGGTCAGGAAACATGCAGTGGCAATGTAGTATAGGTTTCTGAAAAACAACGCGGGCTGGTGCGCTTTGTAAGGGTTTCTAACAGGCCATTCACTAGTAGAAGTGAGAAAAACATCACCGGGTGGTGTGAATTGGAAGGCCTGAATCAAGATAGACAGTGAGTGACAATGTAGGATGGAGAAAAGCACCACGGGTTGGTGAGCATGGGGAAGTCAGGAAACATGCAATGGCAATGTAGGATAAGTTTCTGAAAAACATCGTGGGTTGGTGCAATTTGTAAGGCTTTTTAACATGCCATTCAGAAGTAGGAGTGAAAAAAACGTCACGTAGTTGTGTGAATTGGAGGGCCTGAATTAGGATAGGCATTGAGTTGAAATGCAGGATGGAGAAAAGCACCACAGGGTGGTCAGCATGGGGACGTCAGGAAACATGCAGTGGCAATGTAGGATAGGTTTCTGAAAAACATCGCGGGGTGGTGCGCATTGTAATGGTTTCTAACAGGCCATTCATAAGTAGGAGTGAGAAAAATAAAACGGGGTGGTGTGAATCGGAGGGCATGAATCAGGAGAGGCATTGAGTGGCAATGTAGGATGGAGAAAAGCACCACGGGGTGCTTAGCATGGGGAGCTCAGGAAACATGCATTGGCAATGTAGGATAGGTTTCTGAAAAACATTGCCGAGTGGTGCGCATTGTAAGGGGTTCTAACAGGCCATTCACTAGTAGAAGTGAGAAAAACATCACGGGGTGGTGTGAATTGGAAGGCCTGAATCAAGATAGGCAGTGAGTGACAATGTAGGATGGAGAAAAGCACCACGGGTTGGCGAGCATGGGGAGGTCAGGAAACATGTAATGGCAATGTAGGATAGTTTTTCTGAAAAACATCGTGGGGTGGTGCGCATTGTAAGGCTCTCTAACAAGCCATTCAAAAGTAGGAGTGAAAAAAACGTCACGGGGTGGTGTGAATCGGAGGACCTGTATTAGGATAGGCATTGAGTTCGAATGGAGGATGGAGAAGAGCACCACAGGGTGGTCAGCATGGGGAGGTCAGGAAAAATGCAATGGCAATGTAGGATAGGTTTCTGAAAAACATTGCCGGGTGGTGCACATTGTAAGGGGTTCTAACAGTCCATTCACTAGTAGAAGTGAGAAAAACATCACGGGGTAGTGTGAATTGGAAGGCCTGAATCAAGATAGACAGTGAGTGACAATATAGGATGGAGAAAAGCACCACGGGTGGGTGAGCATGGGGAGGTCAGGAAACATGCAATGGCAATGTAGGATAGTTTTTCTGAAAAACATTGCGGCGTGGTACGCATTGTAAGGGTTTGTATCATCCAATTCACTAGTAGGATTGAGAAAAACATCACGAGGTGGTGTGAATCGGAGGGCCTGAATTAGGATAGGCAGTGAGTGGCAAAGAAGAATGGAGAAAAGCACCACGGGGTGGTCAACATGGGGAGGTCAGGAAACATGCAGTGGCAATGTAGGACATGTTTCTGAAAAACATCGCGGGGTGGTGCGCATTTTAAGGGTTTCTAACAGGCCATTCATAAGTAGGAGTGAGAAAAATAAAACAGGGTGGTGTGAATCGGAGGGCCTGAATCAAGAGAGGCATTGAGTGGCCATGTAGGATGGATAAAAGCACCATGGGGAGGTCAGCATGGGGAGGTCTGGAAACATGCATTGGCAATGTAGGAGAGGTTTCTGAAAAACATCACCGGGTGTTGCGCATTGTAAGGGTTTCTAACAGGCCATTCACTAGTAGGAGTGAGAAAAACATCACGGGGTGGTGTGAATCGGAGGGCCTGAATTATGATAGGCAGTGAGTATCAATGTAGGATGGAGAAAAGCACCGCAGGGTGATCAGCATGGGGAGTTCAGGAAACATGCAGTGGTAATGTAGGATACGTTTCTGAAAAACAACGCGGGCTGGTGCGCTTTGTAAGGGTTTCTAACAGTCCATTCACTAGTAGAAGTGAGAAAAACATCACGGGGTGGTGTGAATTTGAAGGCCTGAATCATGATAGACAGTGAGTGACAATGTAGGATGGAGAAAAGCACCACGGGTTAGTGAGCATGGGGAGGTCAGGAAACATGCAATGGCAATGTATTATAGGTTTCTGAAAAACATCGTGGGTTGGTGCACTTTGTAAGGCTTTCTAACAAGCCATTCAGAAGTAGGAGTGAAAAAAACGTCACGGGGTGGTGTGAGTCGGTGGAACGAATTAGGATAGGCTTTGAGTTGCAATGTAGGATGGAGAAGAGCACCCCAGGGTGGTCAGCATGGGGAGGTCAGGAAACATGCATTGGCAATGTAGGATAGTTTTCAGAAAAAAAACATCGCGGGGTGGTGCTCATTTTAAGGATTTCTAACAAGCCATTCACAAGTAGGATTGAAAAAAACATCACGGTGTGGTGTTAATTGCAGGGGCCGAATTAGGATAGGCTCTGAGTGGCAATGTAGGATGGAGAAAAAAACCCCGTGTTTGTCAGCATGGGAAGGCAAGGAAACATGCAGTGGCAATATAGAATAGGTTTCAGATAAACATCGCCTGGTGGTGCGCATTGTAAGGGTTTCTAACAATCCATTCACTAGTAGGAGTGAGAACAACATCACGGGGTGGTGTGAATCGGAGGGCCTGAATTAGGATAGGCATTGAGTGGCAATGTAGGATGGAGAAAAGCACCACAGGGTGGTCAGCATAGGAAGGTGAGGAAACATGCATTGGCAATGTAGGATTGGTTTCTGAAAATAAAAGCAGGGTGGTGGGCATTGTAAGGGTTTCTAACTGGCCATGCGCTAGTAGGAGTGAGAAAAACATCACGAGGTGGTGTGAATCGGAGGGACTGAATTAGGATAGGCAGTGAGTGCCAATGTAGGATGGAAAAAAGCACGATGGATTGGTCAACATGGGGAGGTCAGGAAACATGCAGTGGCAATGTAGGGCAGGTTTCTGAAAAACATCACGCGGTGGTGCGCATTGTAAAGATTTCTAACAAGCCATTCACAAATAGGAGTGAAAATACATCACTGTGTGGTGTGAATCGTAGGGCCTGAATTAATATAGGCAGTGAGTGGCTATGTAGGATTGAGAAAAGCACCACAGGGTGGTCAGCATAGGAAGGTGAGGAAACATGCACTGGCAATGTAGGATAGGTTTATGAAAATAAAAGCAGGGTGGTGCACATTGTAAGGCTTTCTAACTGGCCAATCACTAGTAGGAGTGAGAAATACATCATGGTGTAGTGTGAATCGGACGGCCTGAATCAAGATAGACAGTGAGTGGCAATGTAGGATGGAGAAAAGCACCACGGGGTGGTGAGCATGGTGAGGTCAGGAAACATGCAATGGCAAAGTAGGATAGGTTTCTGAAAGACATCGCTGGGTTCGTGCGCATTGTAAGGATTTCTCACAGGCCTTTCACTAGTAGGAGTGAGAAAAACATCACGGGGTGGTGTGAATCAGCGGGCCTGAATTAGGATAGGCAGTGAAGAGCAATGTAGGATGCAGAAAAGCACCACGGGGTGGTCATCATGGGGAGATCAGGAAACATGCATTGGCAATGTAGGATAGTTTTCTGAAAAGTATCACGGCGTGGTGCGCATTGTAAAGATTTCTAACAAGCCATTCACAAGTAGGAGTGAAAATACATCACTGGGTGGTGTGAATCGTTGGGCCTGAATTAATATAGGCAGTGAGTGGCTATGTAGGATTGAGAAAAGCACAACGGGGTGGTCAGCATGGGGAGTCAGGAAACAAGCATTGGCAATGTAGCATAGGTTTCTGAAAGACATCGCTGTGTGGTGCGCATTGTAAGGCTTTCTAACAGGCCATTCACTAGTAGGAATGAGAAAAACTTCACGGAGTGGTGTGAATCGGAGGGCCTGAATTAGGATACGCAGTGAGTGCCAACGTAAGATGGAGAAAAGCACCACCGTGTGGTCAGCATGGGGAGGTCAGGAAAAATGCAGTGGCAATGTAGTATAGGTTTCTGAAAAACAACGCGGGCTGGTGCGCTTTGTAAGGGTTTCTAAGAGGCCATTCACTAGTAGAAGTGAGAAAAACATCACCGGGTGGTGTGAATTGGAAGGCCTGAATCAAGGTAGACAGTGAGTGACAATGTAGGATGGAGAAAAGCACCACGGGTTGGTGAGCATGGGGAGGTCAGGAAACATGCAATGGCAATGTAGGATAAGTTTCTGAAAAACATCGTGGGTTGGTGCACTTTGTAAGGCTTTTTAACATGCCATTCAGAAGTAGGAGTGAAAAAAACGTCACGTAGTTGTGTGAATTGGAGGGCCTGAATTAGGATAGGCATTGAGTTGAAATGCAGGATGGAGAAAAGCACCACAGGGTGGTCAGCATGGGGACGTCAGGAAACATGCAGTGGCAATGTAGGATAGGTTACTGAAAAACATCGCGGGGTGGTGCGCATTGTAATGGTTTCTAACAGGCCATTCATAAGTAGGAGTGAGAAAAATAAAACGGGGTGGTGTGAATCGGAGGGCCTGAATCAGGAGAGGCATTGAGTGGCAATGTAGGATGGAGAAAAGCACCACGGGGTGCTTAGCATGGGGAGCTCAGGAAACATGCATTGGCAATGTAGGATAGGTTTCTGAAAAACATTGCCGAGTGGTGCGCATTGTAAGGGGTTCTAACAGGCCATTCACTAGTAGAAGTGAGAAAAACATCACGGGGTGGTGTGAATTGGAAGGCCTGAATCAAGATAGGCAGTGAGTGACAATGTAGGATGGAGAAAAGCACCACGGGTTGGCGAGCATGGGGAGGTCAGGAAACATGTAATGGCAATGTAGGATAGTTTTTCTGAAAAACATCGTGGGGTGGTGCGCATTGTAAGGCTCTCTAACAAGCCATACAAAAGTAGGAGTGAAAAAAACGTCACGGTGTGGTGTGAATCGGAGGACCTGAATTAGGATAGGCATTGAGTTGCAATGTAGGATGGAGAAGAGCACCACAGGGTGGTCAGCAGGGGAGGTCAGGAAAAATGCAATGGTAATGTAGGATAGGTTTCTGAAAAACATTGCCGGGTGGTGCGCATTGTAAGGGGTTCTAACAGTCCATTCACTAGTAGAAGTGAGAAAAACATCACGGGGTAGTGTGAATTGGAAGGCCTGAATCAAGATAGACATTGAGTGACAATATAGGATGGAGAAAAGCACCACGGGTGGGTGAGCATGGGGAGGTAAGGAAACATGCAATGGCAATGTAGGATAGTTTTTCTGAAAAACATTGCGGGGTGGTACGCATTGTAAGGGTTTGTAGCAGGCAATTCACTCGTAGGATTGAGAAAAACATCACGGGGTGGTGTGAATCGGAGGGCCTGAATTAGGATAGGCAGTGAGTGGCAATGAAGAATGGAGAAAAGCACCACGGGGTGGTCAACATGGGGAGGTCAGGAAACATGCAGTGGCAATGTAGGATAGGTTTCTGAAAAACATCGTGGGTTGGTGCGCATTGTAAGGTTCTCTAACAAGCCATTCAAAAGTAGGAGTGAAATAAACGTCACGGGGTGGTGTGAATCGGAGGGACTGAATTAGAATAGGCAGTGAGTGGCAATGTAGGATGGAGAAAAGCACGATGGATTGGTCAACATGGGGAGGACAGGAAACATGCAGTGGCAATGTAGGACAGGTTTCTGAAAAACATCGCGGGGTGGTGCGCATTTTAAGGGTTTCTAACAGGCCATTCATAAGTAGGAGTGAGAAAAATAAAACAGGGTGGTGTGAATCGGAGGGCCTGAATCAAGAGAGGCATTGAGTGGCCACGTAGGATGGAGAAAACACCACGGGGAGGTCAGCATGGGGAGGTCTGGAAACATGCATTGGCAATGTAGGAGAGGTTTCTGAAAAACATCGCCGGGTGTTGCCCATTGTAAGGGTTTCTAACAGGCCATTCACTAGTAGGAGTGAGAAAAACATCACGGGGTGGTGTGAATCGGAGGGCCTGAATTATGATAGGCAGTGAGTATCAATGTAGGATGGAGAAAAGCACCACAGGGTGGTCAGCATGGGGAGTTCAGGAAACATGCAGTGGTAATGTAGGATACGTTTCTGAAAAACAACGCGGGCTGGTGCGCTTTGTAAGGGTTTCTAACAGTCCATTCACTAGTAGAAGTGAGAAAAACATCACGGGGTGGTGTGAATTGGAGGGCCTGAATCATGATAGACAGTGAGTGACAATGTAGGATGGAGAAAAGCACCACGGGTTGGTGAGCATTGGGAGGTCAGGAAACATGCAATGGCAATGTAGGATAGGTTTCTGAAAAACATCGTGGGTTGGTGCACTTTGTAAGGCTTTCTAACAAGCCATTCAGAAGTAGGAGTGAAAAAAACGTCAGGTAGTTGTGTGAATCGGAGGGCCTGAATTAGGATAGGCATTGAGTTGAAATGCAGGATGTAGAAAAGCACCACAGGGTGGTCAGCATGGGGAGGTCAGGAAACATGCCGTGGCAATGTAGGATAGGTTTCTGAAAAACATCGCGGGTGGTGTGCAGTGTAAGGGTTTCTAACAGGCCATTCATAAGTAGGAGTGAGAAAAATAAAACGGGGTGGTGTGAATCGGAGGGCCTGAATCAGGAGAGGCATTGAGTGGCAACGTAGGATGGAGAAAAGCACCACGGGGTGGTCAGCATGGGAAGTTCAGGAAACATGCATTGTCAATGTAGGATAGGTTTATGTAAAACATTGCCAGGTGGTGCGCATTGTAAGGGGTTCTAACAGGCCATTCACTAGTAGAAGTGAGAAAAACATCACGGGGTGATGTGAATTGGAAGGCCTGAATCAAGATAGGCAGTGAGTGACAATGTAGGATGAAATAAAGCACCACGGATTGGTGAGCATGGGGAGGTCAGGAAACATGTAATGGCAATGTAGGATAGTTTTTCTGAAAAACATCGTGGGGTGGTGCGCATTGTAAGGCTCTCTAACAAGCCATTCAAAAGTAGGAGTGAAAAAAACGTCACGGGGTGGTGTGAATCGGAGGACCTGAATTAGGATAGGCATTGAGTTGCAATGTAGGATGGAGAAGAGCACCACAGGGTGGTCAGCATGGGGAGGTCAGGAAAAATGCAGTGGCAATGTAGGATAGGTTTCTGAAAAACATTGCCGGGTGGTGCGCATTGTAAGGGGTTCTAACAGGCCATTCACTAGTAGAAGTGAGAAAAACATCACGGGGTAGTGTGAATTGGAAGGCCTGAATCAAGATAGACAGTGAGTGACAATATAGGATGGAGAAAAGCACCACGGGTGGGTGAGCATGGGGAGGTCAGGAAACATGCAATGGCAATGTAGGATAGTTTTTCTGAAAAACATTGCGGGGTGGTACGCATTGTAAGGGTTTTTAGCAGGCAATTCACTAGTAGGATTGAGAAAAACATCACGGGGTGGTGTGAATCGGAGGGCCTGAATTAGGATAGGCAGTGAGTGGCAATGAAGAATGGAGAAAAGCACCACGGGGTGGTCAAAATGGGGAGGTCAGGAAACATGCAGTGGCAATGTAGGATAGGTTTCTGAAAAACATCGTGGGTTGATGCGCATTGTAAGGTTCTCTAACAAGCCATTCAAAAGTAGGAATGAAATAAACGTCACGGCGTGGTGTGAATCGGAGGGACTGAATTAGAATAGGCAGTGAGTGGCAATGTAGGATGGAGAAAAGCACGATGGATTGGTCAACATGGGGAGGTCAGGAAACATGCAGTGGCAATGTAGGACAGGTTTCTGAAAAACATCGCGGGGTGGTGCGCATTTTAAGGGTTTCTAACAGGCCATTCATAAGTAGGAGTGAGAAAAATAAAACAGGGTGGTGTGAATCGGAGGGCCTGAATCAAGAGAGGCATTGAGTGGCCACGTAGGATGGAGAAAATCACCACGGGGAGGTCAGCATGGGGAGGTCTGGAAACATGCATTGGCAATGTAGGAGAGGTTTCTGAAAAACATCGCCGGGTGTTGCGCATTGTAAGGGTTTCTAACAGGCCATTCACTAGTAGGAGTGAGAAAAACATCACAGGGTGGTGTGAATCGGAGGGCCTGAATTATGATAGGCAGTGAGTATCAATGTAGGATGGAGAAAAGGACCACAGGGTGGTCAGCATGGGGAGTTCAGGAAACATGCAGTGGTAATGTAGGATACGTTTCTGAAAAACAACGCGGGCTGGTGCGCTTTGTAAGGCTTTCTAACAGTCCATTCACTAGTAGAAGTGAGAAAAACATCACGGGGTGGTGTGAATTGGAAGGCCTGAATCATGATAGACAGTGAGTGACAATGTAGGATGGAGAAAAGCACCACGGGTTGGTGAGCATGAGGAGGTCAGGAAACATGCAATGGCAATGTAGGATAGGTTTCTGAAAAACATCGTGATTTGGTGCACTTTGTAATGCTTTCTAACAAGCCATTCAGAAGTAGGAGTGAAAAAAACGTCAGGTAGTTGTGTGAATCGGAGGGCCTGAATTAGGATAGGCATTGAGTTGAAATGCAGGATGTAGAAAAGCACCACAGGGTGGTCAACATGGATAGGTCAGGAAACATGCCGTGGCAATGTAGGATAGGTTTCTGAAAAACATCGCGGGGTGGTGCGCAGTGTAAGTGTTTCTAACAGGCCATTCATAAGTAGGAGTGAGAAAAATATAACGGGGTGGTGTGAACCGGAGGGCCTGAATCAGGAGAGGCATTGAGTGGCAACGTAGGATGGAGAAAAGCACCACGGGGTGGTCAGCATGGGAAGTTCAGGAAACATGCATTGTCAATGTAGGATAGGTTTATCTAAAACATTGCCAGGTGGTGCGCATTGTAAGGGGTTCTAACAGGCCATTCACTAGTAGAACTGAGAAAAACATCACGGGCTGGTGTGAATTAGAAGGCCTGAATCAAGATAGACAGTGAGTGACAATGTAGGATGGAGAAAAGCAGCACGGGTTGGCGAGGATGGGGAGGTCAGGAAACATGTAATGGCAATGTAGGATAGTTTTTCTGAAAAACATCGTGGGGAAATGCGCATTGTAAGGCTCTCTAACAAGCCATTCAGAAGTAGGAGTGAAAAAAACGTCAGGTAGTTGTGTGAATCGGAGGGCCTGAATTAGGATAGGCATTGAGTTGAAATGCAGGATGCAGAAAAGCACCACAGGGTGGTCAGCATGGGGAGGTCAGGAAACATGCAGTGGCAATGTAGGATAGGTTTCTGAAAAACATCGCGGGGTTGTGCGCAGTGTAAGGGTTTCTAACAGGCCATTCATAAGTAGGAGTGAGAAAAATATATCGGGGTGGTGTGAATCGGAGGGCCTGAATCAGGAGAGGCATTGAGTGGCAACGTAGGATGGAGAAAAGCACCACGGGGTGGTCAGCATGGGAAGTTCAGGAAACATGCATTGTCAATGTAGGATAGGTTTATCTAAAACATTGCCGGGTGGTGCGCATTGTAAGGGGTTCTAACAGGCCATTCACTAGTAGAACTGAGAAAAACATCACGGGCTGGTGTGAATTAGAAGGCCTGAATCAAGATAGACAGTGAGTGACAATGTAGGATGGAGAAAAGCAGCACGGGTTGGCGAGGATGGGGAGGTCAGGAAACATGTAATGGCAATGTAGGATAGTTTTTCTGAAAAACATCGTGGGGAAATGCGCATTGTAAGGCTCTCTAAGAAGCCGTTCAAAAGTAGGAGTGAAAAAAACGTCACGGGGTGGTTGAATCCGAGGACTGAATTAGGATAGGCATTGAGTTGCAATGTAGGATGGAGAAGAGCACCATAGGGTGGTCAGCATGGGGAGGTCAGGAAACATGCAGTGGCAATGTAGGATAGTTTTCAGAAAAAAACATGGCGGGGTTGTGCGCATTTTAAGGATTTCTAACAAGCCATTTACAAGTAGGAGTGAAAAAAAGCATCACGGGGTGGTGTGAATCGTAGAAGCTGAATTAGGATAGGCTGTGAGTGGCAATGTAAGATGGCGAAAAAAACCACGGGTTTGTCAGTATGGGAAGGCAAGGAAACATGCAGTGGCAATGTAGAATAGGTTTCCGATAAACATAGCCTGGTGGTGTGCATTGTAAGGGTTTCTAACAATCCATTCACTAGTAGGAGTGAGAACAACATCACGGGGTGGTGTGAATCGGAGGGCCTGAATTAGGATAGGCATTGAGTGGCAATGTAGGATGGAGAAAAGCACCACAGGGTGGTCAGCATAGGAAGCTGAGGAAACATGCAGTGGCAATGTAGGAGAAGTTTCTGAAAATAAAACAGGGTGGTGCACATTGTAAGGGTTTCTAACAGGCCATGCACTAGTAGGAGTGAGAAAAACATCACGAGATGGTGTGAATCGGAGGGCCTGAATTATGATAGGAAGTGAGTGGCAATGTAGGATAGAGAAAAGCACGATGGATTGGTCAACAAGGGGAGGTCAGGAAACATGCAGTGGCAATGTAGGACAGGTTTCTGAAAAACAACGCGGGGTGGTGCGCATTGTAAGGGTTTCTAACAGGCCATTCACTAGTAGGAGTGAGAAATACATCATGGCGTGGTGTGAATCGGACCGCCTGAATCAAGATAGACAGTGAGTGGCAATGTAGGATGGAGAAAAGCACCACGGTGTGGTCAGCATGGGGAGGTCAGGAAACTTGCAGTGGCAATGTAGGATAGGTTTCTGAAAAACATCGCCTGGTCGTGCGCATTGTAAGGGTTTCTAACAAGCCAGTCACTAGTAGGAGTGCGAAAAATATTACGGGGTGGTGTGAATCGGAGGCCTGAATCAAGAAAGGCATTGAGAGGCAATGTAGGATGGAGAAAAGCACCAGGGGGTGGTCAGCATGGGTAGGTAAGGAAACATGCAATGGCAATGTAGAATAGGTTTCTGAAAAACATCGCCGGGTGGTGCGCATTGTAAGGCTTTCTAACAGGCCATTCACTAGTAGGAATGAGAAAAACATCACGGGGAGGTGTGAATCGGTGGACCTGAATTATGATAGGCATTGAGTGGCAACGTAAAATGGAGAAAAGCACCATGGGTTGGTGAGCTTGGGGAGGTCAGGAAGCATGCAATGGCAATGTAGGAGAGGTTTCTGAAAAACAACGCGTGGTGGTACGCATTGTAAGGGTTTGTAGCAGGCCATTCACGAGTAGTAGTGAGAAAAACAACATGGGTAATATAGGCAGTGAGTGGCTATGTAGGATGGAGAAAAGCACCACGGGGTGGTCAGCATGGGGAGGTCAGGAAACATGCAATGGCAATGTAGGAGAGGTTTCTGAAAAACATCGCCGGGTGGTGCACATTGTAAGTGTTTGTAGCAGGCCATTCACTAGTAGGAGTGAGATAAACATCACAGGGTGGTGTGAATCGGTGAACCTGACTCAGGATAGGCAGTGAGTGGTAATGTAGGATGGAGAAAAGCTCCACGGGGTGGTCAGCATGGGGAGGTCAGGAAACATGCAGTGGAAATGTAGGATACATTTCTTAAGAACATCGCGGGGTGGTGCGCATGGTAAGGGTTTCTAACAGGCCATTCAGAAGTAGGAGTGAAAAAAACGTCACGTGGTGGTGTGAATCGGAGGACCTGAATTACGATAGGCATTGAGTTGCAATGTAGGATGGAGAAAAGCACCACAGGGTGGTCAGCAAGTGGAGGTCAGGAAACATGCAGTGGCAATGTAGGATAGTTTTCTGATAAACATCGCTGGGTGGTGCGCATGAAAGGGTTTCTAACAATCCATTCACTAGTAGGAGTGAGAACAACATCATGGGGTGGTGTCAATCGGAGGGCCTGAATTAGGATAGGCATTGAGTGGCAATGTAGGATGGAGAAAAGCACCACAGGGTGGTCAGCATAGGGAGGTGACGAAACAGGCAGTGGCAATGTAGCATAGGTTTCTGAAAATAAAAGCATGGTGGTGTGCATTGTAAGGGTTTCTAACAGGCCATGCACTAGTAGGAGTGAGAAAAACATCACGGGGCGGTTTGAATCGGAGGACCTGAATTAGGATAGGCAGTGAGTGGCAATTTAGGATGGAGAAAAGCACGACGGATTGGTCAACATGGGGAGGTCAGGAAACATGCAGTGGCAATGTAGGACAGGTTTCTGAAAAATATAGCGGGGTGGTGCTCATTGTAAATGTTTCTAACAGGCCATTCACTAGGAGGAGTGAGAAAAACATCATGGGGTGGTGTGAATCGGAGGGCCTGAATTAGGATAGGCAGTGAGTGGCAATGTAGGATGGAGAAAAGCACCACGGGGTGGTCAGGATGTGGAGGTCAGGAAACATGCGGTGGCAATGTAGGATAGTTTCTGAAAAATATCGAAAGGTGCTGTGCATTGTAAGGTTTTCTAACAGGCCATTCACTAGTAGGAGTGTGAAAAACATCACAGGATGGTGTGAATTGGAGGGCCTGAATTCGGATAGGCAGGGAGTGGCAACGTAAAATGGAGAAAAGCACCCCGGGTTGGTCAGCATGGGAGGGTCAAGAAACATGCGGTGGCAATATAGGATAGGTTTCTGAAAACATCGTGGGGTGGTGCGCATTGTAAGCGTTTCTAACAAGCAATTCACTAGTAGGAGTGAGAAAAACATCACGGGGTGGTGTGAATCGTAGGGCCTGAATTAATATAGGCAGTGAGTGGCTATGCAGGATGGAGAAAAGCACCACGGGGTGCTCAGCATGGGGAGTCAGGAAACATGCATTGGCAATGTAGAATAGGTTTCTGAAAAACATCGCCGTGTGGTGCGCATTTTAAGGCTTTCTAACAGGCCATTCACTAGTAGGAATGAGAAAAACATCACGGGGTGGTGTGAATCGGAGAGCCTGAATTAGGATAGGCAGTGAGTGACAACGTAAAATGGAGAAAAGCACCACGGTGTGGTAAGCATGGGGAGGTCAGGAAACATGCAGTGGCAATGTAGGAAAGTTTTCTGAAAAACATCGCGTGGTGGTGTGCATTGTAAGGGTTTCTAACAGGCCATTCACTAGTAGGAGTGAGAAAAACATAATGGGGTGGTGTGAATCGTAGGGCCTGAATTAAAATAGGCAGTGAGTTGCTATGCAGGATGGAGAAAAGCACCACGGGGTGCTCAGCATGGGGAGTCAGGAAACATGCATTGGCAATGTAGGATAGGTTTCTGATAAACATCGCCAGGTGGTGCGCATTTTAAGGCTTTCTAACAGGCCATTCACTAGTAGGAATGAGAAAAACATCACGGGGTGGTGTGAATCGGAGAGCCTGAATTAGGATAGGCAGTGAGTGACAACGTAAAATGGAGAAAAGCACCACTGTGGTAAGCATGGGGAATTCAGGAAACATGAAGTGGCAATGTAGGATAGGTTTCTGAAAAACATCGTGGGGTGGTGCGCATTGTAAGGGTTTTTAACAGGCCATGCACTAGTAGGAGTGAGAAAAACATCACGGGGTGGTGTGAATCGGAGGGCCTGAATTAGAATAGGCAGTGAGTGACAACGTAAAATGGAGAAAAGCACCACTATGGTAAACATGGGGAGGTCAGGAAACATGCAGTTGCAATGTAGTATCGGTGTTTGAAAAACTTCGTGGGGTGTTGCACATTGTAAGGGTTTCTAACAGGCCATTAACTAGTAGGAGTGAGAAATACATTACGGGGTGGTTTGAATTGGAAGACCTCAATCAAGATAGGCAGTGAGTGGCAATGTAGGATGGAGAAAAATACCACCACATGGTGAGCATGGGGAGGTCAGGAAACATGCTGCGGCAATGTAGGATAGGCTTCTGAAAAACATCGCGGAATGGTGCGCATTGTTAAGGTTTGTAGCACGCCATTCAATTGTAGGAGTGAGATAAACATCACAGGGTGGTGTGAATCGGTGGACCTGACTAAGGATAGGCAGTGAGTGGGAATGTAGGATGGAGAAAAGCACCACGGGGTGGTCAGCATGGGGAGGTCAGGAAACATGCAGTGGAAATGTAGGAGAGGTTTCTGAAAAACATCGCCGGGTGGTGCGCATTGTAAGGGTTTGTAGCAGGCCATTCACTAGTAGGAGTGAGAAAAACATCGTGGGTAATATAGGCAGTGAGTGGCTATGTAGGATGGAGAAAAGCACCACGGGGTGGTCAGCATGGGGAGGTCAGGAAACATGCAATGGCAATGTAGGAGAGGTTTCTGAAAAACATCGCCGGGTGGTGCGCATTGTAAGGGTTTGTAGCAGGCCATTCACTGGTAGGAGTGAGATAAACATCACAGGGTGGTGTGAATCGGTGGACCTGAATAAGGATAGGCAGTGAGTGGGAATGCAAGATGGAGAAAAGCACCACGGGGTGGTCAGCATGGGAAGGTCAGGAAACATGCAGTGGAAATGTAGGATACGTTTCTTAAAAACATCGCGGGGTGGTGCGCATGGTAAGGGTTTCTAAAAGGCCATTCAGAAGTAGGAGTGAAAAAAACGTCACGTGGTGGTGTGAATCGGAGCACCTGAATTACGATAGGCATTGAGTTGCAATGTAGGATGGAGAAAAGCACCACAGGGTGGTCAGCAATGGGAGGTCATGAAACATGCAGTGGCAATGTAGGATAGTTTTCTGATAAACATCGCTGGGTGGTGCGCATGAAAGGGTCTCTAACAATCCATTCACTAGTAGGAGTGAGAACAACATCACGGGGTGGTGTGAATCGGAGGGCCTGAATTAGGATAGGCATTGAGTGGCAATGTAGGATGGAGAAAAGCACCACAGGGTGGTCAGCATAGGGAAGAGAGGAAACAGGCAGTGGCAATGTAGCATAGGTTTCTGAAAATAAAAGCATGGTGGTGTGCATTGTAAGGGTTTCTAACAGGCCATGCACTAGTAGGAGTGAGAAAAACATCACGGGGTGTTTTGAATCGGAGGGCCTGAATTAGGATAGGCAGTGAGTGGCAATTTAGAATGGAGAAAAGCACGACGGATTGGTCAAAATGGGGAGGTCAGGAAACATGCAGTGGCAATGTAGGACAGGTTTCTGAAAAACATTGCGGGTTGGTGCTCATTGTAAGTGTTTCTAACAGGCCATTCACTAGGAGGAGAGAGAAAAACATCATGGGGTGGTGTGAATCGGAGGGCCTGAATTAGGATAGGCAGTGAGTGGCAATGTAGGATGGAGAAAAGCACCACGGGGTGGTCAGCATGTGGAGGTCAGGAAACATGCGGTGGCAATGTAGGATAGTTTCTGAAAAATATCGCAAGGTGCTGCGCATTGTAAGGGTTTCTAACAGGCCATTCACTAGTATTAGTGTGAAAAACATCACAGGATGGTGTGAATTGGAGGGCCTGAATTCGGATAGGCAGTGAGTGGCTATGCAGGATGGAGAAAAGCACCACGGGGTGCTCAGCATGGGGAGTCAGGAAACATGTATTGGCAATGTAGGATAGGTTTCTGATGAACATCGCCGGGTGGTGCGCATTTTAAGGCTTTCTAACAGGCCATTCACTAGTAGGAATGAGAAAAACATCACGGCCTGGTGTAAATCGGAGAGCCTGAGTTAGTATAAGCAGTGAGTGACAACGTAAAATGGAGAAAAGCACCACAGTGTGGTAAGCATGGGGAGGTCAGGAAACATGCAGTGGCAATGTAGGATAGGTTTCTGAAAAACATCGCGGGGTGGTGCGCATTGTAAGCGTTTTTAACAGGCCATGCACTAGTAGGAGTGAGAAAAACATCACGGGGTGGTGTGAATCGGAGGGCCTGAATTAGAATAGGCAGTGAGTGGCAATGTAGGATGGAGAAAAGCCTGACGGATTGCTCAACATGGGGAGGTCTGGAAACATGCAGTGGCAATGTAGGACAGGTTTCTGAAAAACATCGCGGGGTGGTGCGCATTGTAAGGGTTTCTAACAGGTAATTCACTAGTAGGAGTGAGAAAAACATCATGGGGTGGTGTGAATCGGAGGGCCTGAATTAGGATAGGCACTGAGTGGCAATGTAGGATGGAGAAAAGCTCCACGGGGTGGTCAGCATGTGGAGGTCAGGAAACATTCGGTGGCAATGTAGGATATTTTCTGAAAAATATCGCGCTGTGGTGCGCATTGTAAGGGTTTCTTCCAGGCCACTCACTAGTAGAAGTGAGAAAAACATCACGGGTGGTATGAATCGGAGGGCCTGAATTATGATAGACAGTGTGTGGCAATGTAGGATGGAGAAAAGCACCACGAGGGAGTCAGCATGGGGAGGTCAGGAAACATGCAGTGGAAATGTAGGATACGTTTCTGAAAAACATCGTGGGTTGGTGCGCTTTGTAAGGCTTTCTAACCAGCCATTCAAAAGTAGGAGTGAAAAAAACATCACGGGGTGGTGTAAATCGGAGGGCCTGAATTAGGATAGGCATTGAGTTGCAATGTAGGATGGAGAAGAGCACCAAAGGGTGGTCAGCATGGGGAAGTCAGGAAACAAGCAGAGCAATGTAGGATAGTTTTCTGAAAAAACATCGTGGGATGGTGCTCATTATAAGAATTTCTAAAAAGCCATTCACAAGTAGGAGTGAAAAAAAATCACGTTGTGGTGAGAATCGTAGGGGCTGAATTAGGATAGGCTGTGAGTGTCAATGCAGGATGGAGAAAAAAACCACGGGTTTGTCAGAATGGGGAGGCAAGGAAACATGCAGTGTCAATGTAGAATAGGTTTCTGATAAACATCGCTGGGTGGTGTGCATGATAGGGTTTCTAACAATCCATTCACTAGTAGGAGTGAGAACAACATCACGGGATGGTGTGAATCGGAGGGCCTGAATTAGGATAGGCATTGAGTGGCAATGTAGGATGGATAAAAGCACCACAGGGTGGTCAGCATAGGGAGGTGATTAAACAGGCAGTGGCAATGGAGGATATCTTTCTGAAAATAAAAGCATGGTGGTGTGCATTGTAAGGGTTTCTAACAGGCCATGCACTAGTAGGATTGAGAAAAACATCACGGGGTGGTTTGAATCGGAGGGCCTGAATTAGGATACGCAGTGAGTGGCAATTTAGGATGGAGAAAAGCACGACGGATTGGTCATCATTGGGAGGTCAGGAAACATACAGTGGCAATGTAGGACAGGTTTCTGAAAAACATCGCGGGGTAGTGCTCATTGTAAGGGTTTCTAACAGGCCCTTCACTAGTAGGAGTGTGAAAAACATCATGGGGTGGTGTGAATCGGAGGGACAGAATTAGGATAGGTAGGGAGTGGCAATGTAGGATGGAGAAAAGCACTCCGGGTTTGTCAGCATGGGGGGTCAAGAAACATGTGGTGGCAATGTAGGATAGGTTTCTGAAAACATCAGGGGTGGTGCACATTGTAAGCGTTTCTAACAGGCAATTCACTAGTAGGAGTGAGAAAAACATCACGGGGTGGTGTGAATCGTAGGGCCTGAATTAACATAGGCAGTGAATGGCTATGGAGGATGGAGAAAAGCACCACGGGGTGGTCAGCATGGGGAGTCAGGAAACATGCACTGGCAATGTAGGATAGGTTTCTGAAAAACATCGCCGGGTGGTGCGCATTTTAAGGCTTTCTAACAGGCCATTCACTAGTAGGAATGAGAAAACATCACGGGGTGGTGTGAATCGGAGAGCCTGAATTAGGATAGACAGTGAATGACAACGTAAAATGGAAAAAGCACCACGGTGTGGTAGCATGGGGAGGTCAGGAAACATGCAGTGGCAATGTAGGAAATGTTTCTGAAAATAATCGTGTGGTGGTGTGCATTGTAAGGGTTTCTAAAAGGCCATTCACTAGTAGGAGTGAGAAAAATATAACGGGGTGGTGTGAATTGGAGGGCCTGAATCAGGAAAGGCATTGAGTGGCAATGTAGGATGCAGAAAAGCCCCACGGTGTTGTCAGCATTGGGAGTCAGGAAACATGCCATGGCAATGTAGGATAGATTTTCTGAAAAATATCGCTGGGTGGTGCGCATTGTAAGGGTTTGTAGCAGGCCATTCACCAGTAGCAGTGAGAAAAACATCGCGGGGTGGTGTGAATCGGAGGGCATGAATAAGAATAGGCAGTGAGTGGCAATGAAAAATGGAGAAAAGCATCACGGGGTGGTCAACATGGGGACCTCAGGAAACATGCAGTGGCAATATAGAATAGATTTATGAAAAACATCGCGGGGTGGTGCGCATTGTCAGGGTTTCTAACAGGCCATTCACTAGTAGGAGTGAGAACAACATCACGGGGTGCTGTGAATTGGAAGACCTGAATTAGGATAGGCATTGAGGGGCAATATAGGATGGAGAAAAGCACCATAGGTTGCTGAGCATGTGGAGGTCAGGAAACATGCAATGGCAATGTAGGATAGTTTATCTGAAAAACATCGTGGGGGTGGTACGCATTGTAAGGGTTTGTAGCAGGCCATTCCCTAGTAGGATTGAGAAAACATTATGGGGTGGGGGAAATCGGAGGGCCTGAATTAGGATAGGAGAGTGGCAATGAAGAATGGAGAAAAGCACCAACGGGTGGTCAGAATGGGATAGTCAGGAAACATGCAGTGGCAATGTAGGATAGGTTTCTGAAAAACATCGTGTGGTGGTGCACATTGTAAGGGTTTCTAACAGGCCATCACTAGTAGGAGTGAGAAATACATCATGGTGTGGTGTGAATCGGAGGGCCTGAATTAGGATAGGCAGTGAGTGGCAATGTAGGATGGAGAAAAGCACCACGGGGTGGTCAGCATGGGGAGGTCAGGAAACATGCAGTGGCAATGTAGGATAGGGTCTGAAAAATATCGCAGGTTGGTGCGCATTGTAAGGGTTTCTAACAGGCCAATCACTAGTAGGAGTGAGAAAAACATCACGGGGTGGTGTGAATTGGAGGGCCTGAAACAAGATAGGCAGTGAGTGGCAATGTAGGATGGAGAAAAGCACAACGGGGTGGTCTGCACGGGGAGGTCAGGAAACATGCAGTGGAAATGTAGGATACGTTTCTGAAAAAGATCGCGGGGTGCTGCGCATTGTAAGGGTTTCTAACAAGCCATTCACTAGTAGAAGTGAGAAAAACATCACGGGGTGGTGTGAATTGGAAGGCCTGAATCAAGATAGACAGTGAGTGGAAATGTAGGATGGAGAAAAGCACCACGGGTTGGTGATCATGGGGAAGTCAGGAAACATGCAATGGCAATGTAGGATAGCTTTACTGAAAAACATCGCGGGGTAGTACGCATTGTAAGGGTTTGTAGCAGGCCATTCACTAGTAGCAGTGAAAAAAACGTCACGGGGTGGTGTGAATCGGAGGACCTGAATTAGGATAGGCATTGAGTTGCAATGCAGGATGGAGAAAACCACCACAGGTTGATCAGCATGGGGAGGTCAGGAAATATGCAGTGGCAATGTAGGATAGTTTTCTGAAAAACATCACGGAGTGGGGCGCATTGTAAGGGTTTCTAACACGCCATTCACTAGTAGGAGTGAGAAAAATATAACCGGGTGGTCTGAATTGGCGGGCCTGAATCTGGTTAGGCAGTGAGTGGCAATGGAGCATGGAGAAAAACACCACGCGGTAGTCATTATCGGGAGGTCAGGAAACATGCATTGGCAATGTAGGATAGGTTTCTGAAAAACATCGTGGGTTAGTGCGCATTGTAAGGCTTTCTAACAAGCCATTCAGAAGTAGGAGTGTAAAATACGTCACGGAGTGGTGTGAATCGTAGGGCCTGAAATAGGATAGACATTGAGTGGCAATGTAGGATGGAGAAAAGCACCACGGGGTGGTCAGCATGGGGAGGTCAGGAAACATCCATTGGTAATGTAGGATAAGTTTCTGAAAAAACATTGCAGGGTGGTGCACATTGTAAGGGTTTCTAACAGGGCATTCACTAATAGGAGTGAGAAAAACATCACGGGGTGGTGTGAATCAGAGGGCCTGAATCAGGATAGACAGTTAGTGGTAATGTAGCATGGAGAAAAGCACCGGGGCTAGTCAGCAAGGGGAGGTTAGGAAACATGCAGTGGCAATGTAAGATAGGTTTCTGAAAAAAATCGTGTGGTGGTGCGAATTGTAAGGGTTTCGAACAGGCCATCACTAGTAGGAGTGAGAAATACATCATGGTGTGGTTTGAATCGGAGGGCCTGAATTAGGATAGGCAGTGAGTGGCAATGTAGGATGGAGAAAAGCACCACGGGGTGGTCATCATGGGGAGGTCAGGAAACATGCAGTGGCAATGTAGGATAGGTTACTGAAAAACATCGACGGGTGGTGCGCATTGTAAGACTTTATAACAGGCGATTCACTAGTAGGAATGAGAAAAACATCAAGGGGTGGTGTGAATCGGAGGGCCTAAATCAGGATAGGCAGTGAGTGGCAATGTAGGAGGGAGAAAAGCACCACGGTGTGGTCAGCATGGGGAGGTCAGGAAACAAGCAGTGGCAATGTAGGATAAGATTTTGAAAAACAATTCGGGGTGGTGTGCATTGTAAGGATTTCTAACAGGCCATTCACTAGTAGAAGTGAGAAAAACATCACGGGGTGGTGTGAATTGGAAGGCCTGAAACAAGATAGACAGTGAGTGGAAATGTAGGATGGAGAAAAGCACACGTAATGGTCATCATGGGGAGGTCAGGAAACATGCAGTGGCAATGTAGGATAGGTTTCTGAAAAACATCGCTGGGTGGTGCGCATTGTAAAGTTTTCTAACAGGGAATACACTAGTAGGAGTGAGAAAAATATAACAGGGTGGTGTGAATCGGAGGGCCTGAATCAGGAGAGGCGTTGAGTGGCAATGTAGGATGGATAAAAGCACCACGGGTGGTCAGCATAAGGAGGGCAAGAAACATGCATTGGCAATGTAGGATAGGTTTCTGAAAAACATCGCCGGGTGGTGCGCATTGTAAGGGTTTCTAACAGGCCATTCTCTAGTAGGACTGAGAAAAGCATCACGGGGTGCTGTAAATCGGAGGGCCCGAATTATGATAGGCAGTGAGTGGCAATGTAGGATGGAGAAAAGCACCACAGGGTGGTCAGCATGGTGAGGTCAGGAAGTATGCAGTGGAAATGTAGGTTACGTTTCTGAAAAAGATCGCGAGGTGGTGCCCATTGTATGGGTTTCTAACAGGCCATTCACTAGTAGAAGTGAGAAAAACATCACGGGGTGGTGTGAATTGGAAGGCCTGAAACAAGATAGACAGTGAGTGGCAATGTAGAATGCAGAAGAGCACCATGGGTTGGTGAGCATGGGGAGGTCAGGAAACATGCAATGGCAATGTAGGATAGTTTTTCTGAAAAACATCGTGGGGTGGTACGCATTGTAAGGGTTTGTAGCAGGCCATTCACTAGTAGGATTGAGAAAATCATCACGGGGTGGTGTGAATCGGAGGGCCTGAATTAGGATAGGCAGTGAGTGGCAATGTAGGAGGGAGAAAAGCACCACGGTGTGGTCAGCATGGGGAGGTCAGGAAACAAGCAGTGGCAATGTAGGATAAGTTTTTGAAAAACATCGCGGGGTGGTGTGCATTGTAAGGATTTCTAACAAGTCATTCACAACTAGGAGTGAAAAAATCATCACGGGGTGGTGTGAATCGGAGGGCCTGAATTAGGATAGGCAGTGAGTGGCAATGTAGGATGGAGAAAAGCACCACGGGTTTGTGAGCATGGGGAGGCAAGAAAACATGCAGTGGCAATGTAGAATAGGTTTCTGATAAACATCGCTGGGTGGTGCGCATTGTAAGGGTTTCTAACAGGCCATTCACTAGTAGGAGTGAGAACAACATCACGGGGTGGTGTGAATTGGAGGGCGTGAATTAGGATAGGCATTGAGTGGCAATGTAGGATGGAGAAAAGCACCACAGGGTGGTCAGCCTGGGGAGGTGAGGAATCATGCAGTGGCAATGTAGGATCGGTTTCGGAAAGAAACGCGGGTTGGTGCTCATTGTCAGCGTTCCTAACAGGCCATTCACTAGTAGGAATGAGAAAAACATCACGGGGTGGTGTGAATCGGAGTGCCTGAATTAGGATAGTCAGTGAGTGGCAACGTAAAATTGAGAAAAGCACCACCGTGTGGTCAGCATGGGGAGGTCAGGAAACATGCAGTGGCAATGAAGTATAGGTTTCTGAAAAACATCTCGGGGTGGTGCGCATTGTAAGGGTTGCTAACAGGAAATTCACTAGTAGCAGTGAGTAAAATATAACGGGTTTGTGTGAATCAGAGGGCCTGAATCAGGAGAGAAATTGAGTGGCAATGTAGGACGGAGAAAAGCACCACTGTGTGGTCAGCATGGGGAGGTCAGGAAACATGCATTGGCAATGTAGGATAGGTTTCTGAAAAAGATTGCGGGGTTGTGCGCATTGTAAGGGTTTCTAACAGGCCATTCACTAGTAGAAGTGAGAAAAACGTCACGGGGTGGAGTGATTTGGAAGGCCTGAATCAAGATAGACAGTGAGTGGAAATGTAGGATGGAGAAAAGCACCATGGGTTGGTGAGCATGGGGAGGTCAGGAAACATGCAATGGCAATAGAGGATAGTTTTTGTGAAAAACAATGCGGGGTGGTACGCATTGAAAGGGTTTGTAGGAGGCCATTCACTAGTAGAATTGAGAAAAACATCACCGGATGGTGTGAATCGGAGGGCCTGAATTAGGATAGGCAGTGAGTGGCAATGGAGAAAGTAGAAAAGCACCACGGGGTGGTCAACATGGGGAGGTCAGGAAACATGCAGTGGCAATGTAGGATAGCTTTCTGAAAAACATCTTGGGTTGGTGCGCATTGTAAGACTTTCTAACAAGCCATTCAGAAGTAGGAGTGAAAAAACGTCACGGGGTGGTGTGAATCGGAGGGCCTGAATTAGGATAGGCATTGAGTTTGAATGTAGGATTGTGAAAAGCACCACAGGGTTGTCAGCATGGGGAGGTCAGGAAACATGCAATGGCCATGTAGGATAGTTTTTCTGAAAAAAATCGCGGGGTGTTACGCATTGTAAGGGTTTGTAGCAGGCCATTCACTAGTAGAATTGAGAAAAACATCACGGGGTTGTGTGAACTGGAAGAACTGAATGAGGATAGGCAGTGAGTGGCAATGTAGGATGGAGAAAAGCACCACGGTATGGTGAGCATGGTGAGGTCAGGAAACATGCCGTGGCAACGTAGTATAGATTTCTGAAAAACATCGCGTGGTGGTGCGAATTGTAAGGGTTTCTAACAGGCCATTCACTAGTAGGAGTGCGAAAAACATAACGGGGTGGTGCGAATCGGAGGGACTGAATCAGGATAGGCAGTGAGAGGCAATGTAGGATGGAGAAAAGCACCACGGGGTGGTCAGAATGGGGAGGTCAAAAAAGATGCATTGGCAATGTAGGATAGGTTTCTGAAAAACATCGCTGTGTGGTGCGCATTGTAAGGGTTTCTAACAGGCCATTCACTAGTAATAGTGAGAAAAACATCACGGGGTGGTGTGAATCAGATGTTCTGAATTAGGATAGGCAGTGAGTGGCAATGTAGGATGGAGAAAAGCACCACGGGTTGGTGATCATGGGGAAGTCAGGAAACATGCAATGGCAATGTAGGATAGATTTACTGAAAAACATCGCGGGGTAGTACGCATTGTAAGGGTTTGTAGCAGGCCATTCACTAGTAGCAGTGAAAAAAACGTCACGGGGTGGTGTGAATCGGAGGACCTGAATTAGGATAGGCATTGAGTTGCAATGCAGGATGGAGAAAACCACCACAGGTTGGTCAGCATGGGGAGGTCAGGAAATATGCAGAGGCAATGTAGGATAGTTTTCTGAAAAACATCACGGAGTGGGGCGCATTGTAAGGGTTTCTAACACGCCATTCACTAGTAGGAGTGAGAAAAATATAACCGGGTGGTCTGAATTGGCGGGCCTGAATCAGGTTAGGCAGTGAGTGGCAATGGAGCATGGAGAAAAACACCACGCGGTAGTCATTATCGGGAGGTCAGCAAACATGCATTGGCAATGTAGGATAGGTTTCTGAAAAACATCGTGGGTTAGTGCGCATTGTAAGGCTTTCTAACAAGCCATTCAGAAGTAGGAGTGAAAAATACATCACGGAGTGGTGTGAATCGTAGGGCCTGAATTAGGATAGACATTGAGTGGCAATGTAGGATGGAGAAAAGCACCACGGGGTGGTCAGCATGGGGAGGTCAGGAAACATGCATTGGCAATGTAGGATAGGTTTCTGAAAAAACATTGCCGGGTGGTGCACATTGTAAGGGTTTCTAACAGGGCATTCACTAGTAGGAGTGAGAAAAACATCACGGGGTGGTGTGAATCGGAGGGCCTGAATCAGGATAGACATTTAGTGGTAATGTAGCATGGAGAAAAGCACCGGGGCTAGTCAGCAAGGGGAGGTTAGGAAACATGCAGTGGCAATGTAAGATAGGTTTCTGAAAAAAATCGTGTGGTGGTGCGAATTGTAAGGGTTTCGAACAGGCCATCACTAGTAGGAGTGAGAAATACATCATGGTGTGGTGTGAATCGGAGGGCCTGAATTAGGATAGGCAGTGAATGGCAATGTAGGATGGAGAAAAGCACCACGGGGTGGTCATCATGGGGAGGTCAGGAAACATGCAGTGGCAATGTAGGATAGGTTTCTGAAAAACATCGACGGGTGGTGCGCATTGTAAGACTTTCTAACAGGCGATTCACTAGTAGGAATGAGAAAAACATCAAGGGGTGGTGTGAATCGGAGGGCCTAAATCAGGATAGGCAGTGAGTGGCAATGTAGGAGGGAGAAAAGCACCACGGTGTGGTCAGCATGTGGAGGTCAGGAAACAAGCAGTGGCAATGTAGGATAAGATTTTGAAAAACATCGCGGGGTGGTGTGCATTGTAAGGATTTCTAACAGGCCATTCACTAGTAGAAGTGAGAAAAACATCACGGGCTGGAGTGAATTGGAAGGCCTGAATCAAGATAGACAGCGAGTGGAAATGTAGGATGGAGAAAAGCACACGTACTGGTCATCATGGGGAGGTCAGGAAACATGCAGTGGCAATGTAGGATAGGTTTCTGAAAAACATCGCTGGGTGGTGCGCATTGTAAAGTTTTCTAACGGAATACACTAGTAGGAGTGAGAAAAATATAACAGGCTGGTGTGAATCAGAGGGCCTGAATCAGGAGAGGCATTGAGTGGCAATGTAGGATGGATAAAAGCACCACGGGTGGTCAGCATAGGGAGGTCAAGAAACATGCATTGGCAATGTAAGATAGGTTTCTGAAAAACATCGCCGGGTGGTGCGCATTGTAAGGGTTTCTAACAGGCCATTCACTAGTAGGAGTGAGAAACGCATCACGGGGTGCTGTAAATCGGAGGGCCCGAATTATGATAGGCAGTGAGTGGCAATGTAGGATGGAGAAAAGCACCACAGGGTGGTCAGCATGGTGAGGTCAGGAAGCATGCAGTGGAAATGTAGGATACGTTTCTGAAAAAGATCGCGAGGTGGTGCCCATTGTATGGGTTTCTAACAGGCCATTCACTAGTAGAAGTGAGAAAAACAGCACGGGGTGGTGTGAATTGGAAGTCCGGAAAAAAGATAGACAGTGAGTGGCAATGTAGAATGCAGAAAAGCACCATGGGTTGGTGAGCATGGGGAGGTCAGGAAACATGCAATGGCAATGTAGGATAGTTTTTCTGAAAAACATCGCGGGGTGGTACGCATTGTAAGGGTTTGTAGCAGGCCATTCACTAGTAGGATTGAGAAAATCATCACGCTGTGGTGTGAATCGGAGGGCCTGAATTAGGATAGGCAGTGAGTGGCAATGTAGGAGGGAGAAAAGCACCACGGTGTGGTCAGCATGGGGAGGTCAGGAAACAAGCAGTGGCAATGTAGGATAAGTTTTTGAAAAACATCGCGGGGTGGTGTTCATTGTAAGGATTTCTAACAAGTCATTCACAACTAGGAGTGAAAAAATCATCACGGGGTGGTGTGAATCGGAGGGCCTGAATTAGGATAGGCAGTGAGTGGCAATGTAGGATGCAGAAAAGCACCACGGGTTTGTCAGCATGGGGAGGCACGAAAACATGCAGTGGCAATGTAGAATAGGTTTCTGATAAACATCGCTGGGTGGTGCGCATTGTAAGGGTTTCTAACAGGCCATTCACTAATAGGAGTGAGAACAACATCACGGGGTGGTGTGAATTGGAGGGCCTGAACTAGGATAGGGAGTGAGTGGCAATGTAGGATGGAGAAAAGCACCACAGGGTGGTCAGCCTGGGGAGGTGAGGAATCATGCAGTGGCAATGTAGGATCGGTTTTGGAAAGAAACGCGGGTTGGTGCTCATTGTCAGCGTTTCTAACAGGCCATTCACTAGTAGGAATGAGAAAAACATCACGGGGTGGTGTGAATCGGAGGGCCTGAATTAGGATAGGGAGTGAGTGGCAACGTAAAATTGAGAAAAGCACCACGGTGTGGTCAGCATGGGGAGGTCAGGAAACATGCAGTGGCAATGAAGTATAGGTTTCTGAAAAACATCGCGGGGTGGTGCGCATTGTAAGGGTTGCTAACAGGAAATTCACTAGTAGCAGTGAGTAAAATATAATGGGTTTGTGTGAATCAGAGGGCCTGAATCAGGAGAGAAATTGAGTGGCAATGTAGTACAGAGAAAAGCACCACTGTGTGGTCAGCATGGGGAGGTCAGGAAACATGCATTGGCAATGTAGGATAGGTTTCTGAAAAAGATTGCGGGGTTGTGCGCATTGTAAGGGTTTCTAACAGGCCATTCACTAGTAGAAGTGAGAAAAACCTCACGGGGTGGAGTGAATTGGAAGGCCTGAATCAAGATAGACAGTGAGTGAAAATGTAGGATGGAGAAAAGCACCATGGGTTGGTGAGCATGGGGAGGTCAGGAAACATGCAATGGCAATGGAGGATAGTTTTTGTGAAAAACAACGCGGGGTGGTACACATTGAAAGTGTTTGTAGGAGGCCATTCACTAGTAGAATTGAGAAAAACATCACCGGATGGTGTGAATCGGAGGGCCTCAATTAGGATAGGCAGTGAGTGGCAATGGAGAAAGGAGAAAAGCACCACGGGGTGGTCAACATGGGGAGGTCAGGAAACATGCAGTGGCAATGTAGGATAGCTTTCTGAAAAACATCTTGGGTTGGTGCGCATTGTAGGACTTTCTAACAAGCCATTCAGAAGTAGGAGTGAAAAAACGTCACGGGGTGGTGTGAATCGGAGGGCCTGAATTAAGGTAGGCATTGAGTTTGAATGTAGGATTGTGAAAAGCACCACAGGGTTGTCAACATGGGGAGGTCAGGAAACATGCAATGGCAATGTAGGATAGTTTTTCTGAAAAAAATCGCGGGGTGTTACGCATTGTAAGGGTTTGTAGCAGGCCATTCACTAGTAGAATTGAGAAAAACATCACGGGGTTGTGTGAACTGGAAGACCTGAATGAGGATAGGCAGTGAGTGGCAATGTAGGATGGAGAAAAGCACCACGGTATGGTGAGCATGGTGAGGTCAGGAAACATGCCGTGGCAATGTAGTATAGATTTCTGAAAAACATCGCGGGGTGGTGCGCATTGTAAGGGTTTCTAACAGGCCATTCACTAGTAGGAGTGCGAAAATCATAACGGGGTGGTGCGAATCGGAGGGACTGTATCAGGATAGGCAGTGAGAGGCAATGTAGGATGTAGAAAAACACCACAGGGGGGTCAGCATGGGGAGGTCAGGAAACATGCAGTGGCAATGTTTGATAGCTTTCTGAAAAACATCGCGGGTTGGTGCACATTGTCAGGGTTTCTAACAGGCCATTCACATCTAGGAGTAAAAACAACATCACAGGGTGATGTAAATCAGAGGGCCTGAATTAGGATTGGGTGTGTGTGGCAATGTAGGATGGAAAAAAGGACCACGGGTTTGTCAGCATGGGTAGGCAAGGAAACATGCAGAGGCAATGTAGAATAGGTTTCTGATAAACATCACTGGGTGGTGCACATTGTAAGGGTTTCTAACAGGCCATTCACTAGTAGGAGTGAGAACAACATCACCGGGTGGTGTGAATTGGAGGGCCTGAATTAGGATAGGCATTGGGTGGCAATGTAGGATGGAGAAAAGCATCACAGGGTGGTCAGCATTGAGAGCTGAGGAATCATGCAGTGGCAATGTAGGATATGTTTCTGAAAAGAAAAGCGGGGTGGTGCTCATTGTCAGGGTTTCTAACAGGCCAATCACTAGTAGGAGACAGAAAAACATCACGGGGTGGTGTGAATCGGAGGGCCTGAATTAGGATAGGCAGAGAGTGGCAATGTAGGATGGAGAAACGCACCACGGGGTGGTCAGAATGGGGAGGTCAAAAAAGATGCATTGGCAATGTAGGATAGGTTTCTGAAAAACATCGCTGTGTGGTGCGCATTGTAAGGGTTTCAAACAGGCCATTCACTAGTAATAGTGAGAAAAACATCACGGGGTGGTGTGAATCAGATGTTCTGAATTAGGATAGGCAGTGAGTGGCAATGTAGGATGGAGAAAAGCATCACAGGGTGGTCAGCATGGAGAGCTGAGGAATCATGCAGTGGCAATGTAGGATATGTTTCTGAAAAGAAAAGCGGGGTGGTGCTCATGGTCAGGGTTTCTAACAGGCCAATCACTAGTAGGAGAGAGAAAAACATCACGGGGTGGTGTGAATCGGAGGGCCTGAATTAGGATAGGCAGAGAGTGGCAATGTAGGATGGAGAAAAGCACCACGGGGTGGTCAGAATGGGGAGGTCAAAAAAGATGCATTGGCAATGTAGGATAGGTTTCTGAGAAACATCGCTGTGTGGTGCGCATTGTAAGGGTTTCTAACAGGGCATTCACTAGTAATAGTGAGAAAAACATCACGGGGTGGTGTGAATCAGATGTTCTGAATTAGGATAGGCAGTGAGTGGCAACGTAGAAAGGAGAAAAGCAACACGGGGTGGGCAGCATGGGGAGGTCAGGAAACATGCAGTGGCAACGTGGGAAAGCTTTCTGAAAAACATCTCGGGTTGGTGCGCATTGTAAGGGTTTCTAATAGGCGATTCACTAGTAGGAGTGAGAAAAACATCACGGGGTGGTGTGAATCAGTGGGCCTGAATTAGGATAGGCAGTGAGTGGCAATGTAGGAGGGAGAAAAGCACCACGGTGTGGTCAGCATGGGGAGGTCAGGAAACAAGCAGTGGCAATGTAGGATAAGTTTTTGAAAAACATCGCGGGGTGGTGTGCATTGTAAGGATTTCTAACAAGTCATTCACAACTAGGAGTGAAAAAATCATCACGGGGTGGTGTGAATCGGAGGGCCTGAATTAGGATAGGCAGTGAGTGGCAATGTAGGATGGAAAAAAGCACCACGGGTTTGTCAGCATGGGGAGGCAAGAAAACATGCAGTGGCAATGTAGAATAGGTTTCTGATAAACATCGCTGGGTGGTGCGCATTGTAAGGGTTTCTAACAGTCCATTCACTAATAGGAGTGAGAACAACATCACGGGGTGGTGTGAATTGGAGGGCCTGAATTAGGATAGGGAGTGAGTGGCAACGTAAAATTGAGAAAAGCACCACCGTGTGGTCAGCATGGGGAGGTCAGGAAACATGCAGTGGCAATGAAGTATAGGTTTCTGAAAAACATCGCGGGGTGGTGCGCATTTTAAGGGTTGCTAACAGGAAATTCACTAGTAGCAGTGAGTAAAATATAACGGGTTTGTGTGAATCAGAGGGCCTGAATCAGGAGAGAAATTGAGTGGCAATGTAGGACGGAGAAAAGCACCACTGTGTGGTGAGCATGGGGAGGTCAGGAAACATGCATTGGCAATGTAGGATAGGTTTCTGAAAAAGATTGCGGGGTTGTGCGCATTGTAAGGGTTTCTAACAGGCCATTCACTAGTAGAAGTGAGAAAAACATCACGGGGTGGAGTGAATTGGAAGGCCTGAATCAAGATAGACAGTGAGTGGAAATGTAGGATGGAGAAAAGCACCATCGGTTGGTGAGCATGGGGAGGTCAGGAAACATGCAATGGCAATGGAGGATAGTTTTTTTGAAAAACAACCCTGGGTGGTACGCATTGAAAGGGTTTGTAGGAGGCCATTCACTAGTAGAATTGAGAAAAACATCACCGGATGGTGTGAATCGGAGGGCCTGAATTAGGATAGGCAGTGAGTGGCAATGGAGAAAGGAGAAAAGCACCACGGGGTGGTCAACATGGGGAGGTCAGGAAACATGCAGTGGCAATGTAGGATACCTTTCTGAAAAACATCTTGGGTTGGTGCGCATTGTAGGACTTTCTAACAAGCCATTCAGAAGTAGGAGTGAAAAAACGTCACGGGGTGGTGTGAATCGGAGGGCCTGAATTAGGATAGGCATTGAGTTTGAATGTAGGATTGTGAAAAGCACCACAGGGTTGTCAGCATGGGGAGGTCAGGAAACATGCAATGGCAATGTAGGATAGTTTTTCTGAAAAAAATCGCGGGGTGTTACGCATTGTAAGGGTTTGTAGCAGGCCATTCACTAGTAGAATTGAGAAAAACATCACGGGGTTGTGTGAACTGGAAGACCTGAATGAGGATAGGCAGTGAGTGGCAATGTAGGATGGAGAAAAGCACCACGGTATGGTGAGCATGGTGAGGTCAGGAAACATGCCGTGGCAATGTAGTATAGATTTCTGAAAAACATCGCGGGGTGGTGGGCATTGTAAGGGTTTCTAACAGGCCATTCACTAGTAGGAGTGCGAAAAACATAACGGGGTGGTGCGAATCGGAGGGACTGAATCAGGATAGGCAGTGAGAGGCAATGTAGGATGTAGAAAAACACCACAGGGGGGTCAGCATGGGGAGGTCAGGAAACATGCAGTGGCAATGTTTGATAGCTTTCTGAAAAACATCGCGGGTTGGTGCACATTGTCAGGGTTTCTAACAGGCCATTCACATCTAGGAGTGAAAACAACATCACAGGGTGATGTAAATCAAAGGGCCTGAATTAGGATTGGGTGTGTGTGGCAATGTAGGATGGAGAAAAGGACCACGGGTTTGTCAGCATGGGTAGGCAAGGAAACATGCAGAGGCAATGTAGAATAGGTTTCTGATAAACATCACTGGGTGGTGCACATTGTAAGGATTTCTAACAGGCCATTAACTGGTAGGAGTGAGAACAACATCACCGGGTGGTGTGAATTGGAGGGCCTGAATTAGGATAGGCATTGGGTGGCAATGTAGGATGGAGAAAAGCATCACAGGGTGGTCAGCATGGAGACCTGAGGAATCATGCAGTGGCAATGTAGGATATGTTTCTGAAAAGAAAAGTGGGGTGGTGCTCATGGTCAGGGTTTCTAACAGGCCATTCACTAGTAGGAGACAGAAAAACATCACGGGGTGGTGTGAATCGGAGGGCCTGAATTAGGATAGGCAGAGAGTGGCAATGTAGGATGGAGAAACGCACCACGGGGTGGTCAGAATGGGGAGGTCAAAAAAGATGCATTGGCAATGTAGGATAGGTTTCTGAAAAACATCGCTGTGTGGTGCGCATTGTAAGGGTTTCTAACAGGCCATTCACTAGTAATAGTGAGAAAAACATCACAGGGTGGTGTGAATCAGATGTTCTGAATTAGGATAGGCAGTGAGTGGCAATGTAGGATGGAGAAAAGCATCACAGGGTGGTCAGCATGGAGAGCTGAGGAATCATGCAGTGGCAATGTAGGATATGTTTCTGAAAAGAAAAGTGGGGTGGTGCTCATGGTCAGGGTTTCTAACAGGCCAATCACTAGTAGGAGAGAGAAAAACATCACGGGGTGGTGTGAATCGGAGGGCCTGAATTAGGATAGGCAGAGAGTGGCAATGTAGGATGGAGAAAAGCACCACGGGGTGGTCAGAATGGGGAGGTCAAAAAAGATGCATTGGCAATGTAGGATAGGTTTCTGAAAAACATCGCTGTGTGGTGCGCATTGTAAGGGTTTCTAACAGGCCATTCACTAGTAATAGTGAGAAAAACATCACGGGGTGGTGTGAATCAGATGTTCTGAATTAGGATAGGTAGTGATTGGCAATGTAGGAAGGAGAATAGCACCACGGGGTGGTCAGCATTGGGAGGTCTGGAAACTTGTAGTGGAAATTTAGGATAGGTTTCAGAAAAAAAAGCGGGGTGGTGCACATTGTATGGGTTTCTAACAGGCCATTCACTAGTAGAAGTGAGAAAAACATCAGGGGTGGTGTGAATCGGAGAGCCTGAATCAGGATAGGCAGTGAGTGGCAATGTAGGATGGAGAAAAGCACCACAGGGTGGTCAGCATGGGGAGGTCAGGAAACGTACAGAAGCAATGTACGATTGTTTTCTGGAAAACATCACGTGGTGGTGCCCATTGTAAGGGTTGCTAACAGGCCATTCACTAGTACGAGTGAGAAAAACATCAGGGGGTGGTGTGAATCAGATGTTCTGAATTAGGATAGGCAGTGAGTGGCAACGTAGAAAGGAGAAAAGCAACACGGGGTGGGCAGCATGGGGAGGACAGGAAACATGCAGTGGCAATGTGGGAAAGCTTTCTGAAAAACATCTCGGGTTGGTGGGCATTGTAAGGGTTTCTAATAGGCGATTCACTAGTAGTAGTGAGAAAAACATCACGGGGTGGTGTGAATCAGCGGGCCTGAAATAGGATAGGCAGTGAGTTGCAATGTAGGAGGGAGAAAAGCACCATGGGGTGGTGAGGATCGGGATGTCATGAAACAAGCAGTGGCAATGTAGGATAGGTTTCTGAAAAACATCTTGCGGTGGTGTGCATTGTAAGGATTTCTAACAAGCCATTCACAACTAGGAGTGAAAAAAACATCACGGGGTGGTGTGAATCTCAGGGCCTGAATTAGGATAGGCTGTGAGTGGCAATGTAGGATGGAGAAAAGCACCAGGGGTTTGTCAGCATGGGGATGAAAGAAAACATTCAGTGGCAATGTAGAATAGGTTTCTGATAAACATCGCTGGGTGGTGCGCATTGTAAGGGTTTCTAACAGGCCATTCACTAGTACTAGTGAGAACAACATCACGGGGTGGTATGAATCGGAGGGCCTGAATTAGGATAGGCATTGAGTGGCAATGTCGCATGAAGAAAACAACACAGGGTTGACAGCATGGGGAGGTCAGGAAACATGCAGTGGCAATGTAGGATAGGTTTCTGAAATAAAAATGCGGGGTGGTTCGCATTGTAAGGGTTTCTAACATGCCATTCACTACTAGGAGTGAGAAAAACATCAGGGGGTGGTGTGAATCGGAGGGTCTGAATTAGGATAGGCAGTGAGTGGCAATGTAGGATTGAGAAAAGCACACGTACTGGTCATCATGGGGAGGTCAGGAAACATGCAGTGGCAATGTAGGATAGGTTTCTGAAAAACATCGCTGGGTAGTGCGCATTGTAAAGTTTTCTAACAGGGAATTCACTAGTAGGAGTGAGAAAAATATAACAGGGTGGTGTGAATCGGAGGGCCTGAATCAGGAGAGGCATTGAGTGGCAATGTAGGATGGAGAAAAGCACCACGGGGTGGTCAGCATAGGGAGGTCAAGAAACATGCATTGGCAATGTACGATAGGTTTCTGAAAAACATCGCCGGGTGGTGCGCATTGTAAGGGTTTCTAACAGGCCATTCACTAGTAGGAGTGAGAAAAGCGTCACGGGGTGCTGTAAATCGGAGGGCCCGAATTATGATAGGCAGTGAGTGGCAATGTAGGATGGAGAAAAGCACCACAGGGTGGTCAGCATGGTGAGGTCAGGAAGCATGCAGTGGAAATGTAGGATACGTTTCTGAAAAAGATCGCGAGGTGGTGCGCATAGTATGGGTTTCTGACAGGCCATTCACTAGTAGAAGTGAGAAAAACATCACGGGGTGGTGTGAATTGGAAGGCCTGAAACAAGATAGACAGTGAGTGGCAATGTAGAATGCAGAAAAGCACCATGGGTTGGTGAGCATTGGGAGGTCAGGAAACATGCAATGGCAATGTAGGATAGTTTTTCTGAAAAACATCGCGGGGTTGTACGCATTGTAAGGGTTTGTAGCAGGCCATTCACTAGTAGGATTGAGAAAATCATCACGGGGTGGTGTGAATCGGAGGGCCTGAATTAGGATAGGCAGTGAGTGGCAATGTAGGATGGAGAAAAGCACCACGGGTTTGTCAGCATGGGTAGGCAAGGAAACATGCAGTGGCAATGTAGAATAGGTTTCTGATAAACATCACTGGATGGTGCGCATTGTAAGGGTTTCTAAAGGGCCATTCATTAGTAGGAGTGAGAACAACATCACGGGGTGATGTGAATTGGAGGGCCTGAATTAGGATAGGCATTGAGTGGCAATGTAGGATGGAGAAAAGCACCACAGGGTGGTCAGCCTGGGGAGGTGAGGAATCATGCAGTGGCAATGTAGGATAGGTTTCGGAAAGAAACACGGGTTGGTGCTCATTGTCAGCGTTTCTAACAGGCCATTCACTAGTAGGAATGAGAAAAACATCACGGGGTGGTGTGAATTGGAGGGCCTGAATTAGGATAGGCTGTGAGTGGCAACGTAAAATTGAGAAAAGCACCACGGTGTGGTCAGCATGGGGAGGTCAGGAAACATGCAGTGGCAATGAAGTATAGGTTTCTGAAAAACATCGCGGGGTGGTGCGCATTGTAAGGGTTGCTAACAGGAAATTCACTAGTAGCAGTGAGTAAAATATAACGGGTTTGTGTGAATCAGAGGGCCTGAATCAGGAGAGAAATTGAGTGGCAATGTAGGACGGAGAAAAGCACCACTGTGTGGTGAGCATGGGGAGGTCAGGAAACATGCATTGGCAATGTAGGATAGGTTTCTGAAAAAGATTGCGGGGTTGTGCGCATTGTAAGGGTTTCTAACAGGCCATTCACTAGTAGAAGTGAGAAAAACATCACGGGGTGGAGTGAATTGGAAGGCCTGAATCAAGATAGACAGTGAGTGGAAATGTAGGATGGAGAAAAGCACCATGGGTTGGTGAGCATGGGGAGGTCTGGAAGCATGCAATGGCAATGGAGGATAGTTTTTTTGAAAAACAACCCTGGGTGGTACGCATTGAAAGGGTTTGTAGGAGGCCATTCACTAGTAGAATTGAGAAAAACATCACCGGATGGTGTGAATCGGAGGGCCTGAATTAGGATAGGCAGTGAGTGGCAATGGAGAAAGGAGAAAAGCGCCACGGGGTGGTCAACATGGGGAGGTCAGGAAACATGCAGTGGCAATGTAGGATACCTTTCTGAAAAACATCTTGGGTTGGTGCGCATTGTAGGACTTTCTAACAAGCCATTCAGAAGTAGGAGTGAAAAAACGTCACGGGGTGGTGTGAATCGGAGGGCCTGAATTAGGATAGGCATTGAGTTTGAATGTAGGATTGTGAAAAGCACCACAGGGTTGTCAGCATGGGGAGGTCAGGAAACATGCAATGGCAATGTAGGATAGTTTTTCTGAAAAAAATCGCGGGGTGTTATGCATTGTAAGGGTTTGTAGCAGGCCATTCACTAGTAGAATTGAGAAAAACATCACGGGGTTGTGTGAACTGGAAGACCTGAATGAGGATAGGCAGTGAGTGGCAATGTAGGATGGAGAAAAGCACCACGGTATGGTGAGCATGGTGAGGTCAGGAAACATGCCGTGGCAATGTAGTATAGATTTCTGAAAAACATCGCGGGGTGGTGCGCATTGTAAGGGTTTCTAACAGGCCATTCACTAGTAGGAGTGCGAAAAACATAACGGGGTGGTGCGAATCGGAGGGACTGAATCAGGATAGGCAGTGAGAGGCAATGTAGGATGTAGAAAAACACCACAGAAGGGTCAGCATGGGGAGGTCAGGAAACATGCAGTGGCAATGTTTGATAGCTTTCTGAAAAACATCGCGGGTTGGTGCACATTGTCAGGGTTTCTAACAGGCCATTCACATCTAGGAGTGAAAACAACATCACAGGGTGATGTAAATCAGAGGGCCTGAATTAGGATTGGGTGTGTGTGGCAATGTAGGATGGAGAAAAGGACCACGGGTTTGTCAGCATGGGTAGGCAAGGAAACATGCAGAGGCAATGTAGAATAGGTTTCTGATAAACATCACTGGGTGGTGCACATTGTAAGGATTTCTAACAGGCCATTCACTAGTAGGAGTGAGAACAACATCACCGGGTGGTGTGAATTGGAGGGCCTGAATTAGGATAGGCATTGGGTGGCAATGTAGGATGGAGAAAAGCATCACAGGGTGGTCAGCATGGAGAGCTGAGGAATCATGCAGTGGCAATGAAGGATATGTTTCTGAAAAGAAAAGCGGGGTGGTGCTCATGGTCAGGGTTTCTAACAGGCCATTCACTAGTAGGAGACAGAAAAACATCACGGGGTGGTGTGAATCGGAGGGCCTGAATTAGGATAGGCAGAGAGTGGCAATGTAGGATGGAGAAACGTACCACGGGGTGGTCAGAATGGGGAGGTCAAAAAAGATGCATTGGCAATGTAGGATAGGTTTCTGAAAAACATCGCTGTGTGGTGCGCATTGTAAGGGTTTCTAACAGGCCATTCACTAGTAATAGTGAGAAAAACATCACGGGGTGGTGTGAATCAGATGTTCTGAATTAGGATAGGCAGTGAGTGGCAATGTAGGATGGAGAAAAGCATCACAGGGTGGTCAGCATGGAGAGCTGAGGAATCATGCAGTGGCAATGTAGGATATGTTTCTGAAAAGAAAAGTGGGGTGGTGCTCATGGTCAGGGTTTCTAACAGGCCAATCACTAGTAGGAGAGAGAAAAACATAACGGGGTGGTGTGAATTGGAGGGCCTGAATTAGGATAGGCAGAGAGTGGCAATGTAGGATGGAGAAAAGCACCACGGGGTGGTCAGAATGGGGAGGTCAAAAAAGATGCATTGGCAATGTAGGATAGGTTTCTGAAAAACATCGCTGTGTGGTGCGCATTGTAAGGGTTTCTAACAGGCCATTCACTAGTAATAGTGAGAAAAACATCACGGGGTGGTGTGAATCAGATGTTCTGAATTAGGATAGGCAGTGAGTGGCAATGTAGGAAGGAGAATAGCACCACCGGGTGGTCAGCATTGGGAGGTCTGGAAACTTGTAGTGGAAATGTAGGATAGGTTTCAGAAAAAAAAGCGGGGTGGTGCACATTGTATGGGTTTCTAACAGGCCATTCACTAGTAGAAGTGAGAAAAACATCAGGGGTGGTGTGAATCGGAGAGCCTGAATCAGGATAGGCAGTGAGTGGCAATGTAGGATGGAGAAAAGCACCACAGGGTGGTCAGCATGGGGAGGTCAGGAAACGTACAGAAGCAATGTACGATTGTTTTCTGGAAAACATCACGTGGTGGTGCCCATTGTAAGGGTTGCTAACAGGCCATTCACTAGTACGAGTGAGAAAAACATCAGGGGGTGGTGTGAATCAGATGTTCTGAATTAGGATAGGCAGTGAGTGGCAACGTAGAAAGGAGAAAAGCAACACGGGGTGGGCAGCATGGGGAGGTCAGGAAACATGCAGTGGCAATGTGGGAAAGCTTTCTGAAAAACATCTCGAGTTGGTGCGCATTGTAAGGGTTTCTAATAGGCGATTCACTAGTAGGAGTGAGAAAAACATCACGGGGTGGTGTGAATCAGCGGGCCTGAAATAGGATAGGCAGTGAGTTGCAATGTAGGAGGGAGAAAAGCACCACGGGGTGGTGAGGATCGGGATGTCATGAAACAAGCAGTGGCAATGTAGGATAGGTTTCTGAAAAACATCTTGCGGTGGTGTGCATTGTAAGGATTTCTAACAAGCCATTCACAACTAGGAGTGAAAAAAACATCACGGGGTGGTGTGAATCTCAGGGCCTGAATTAGGATAGGCTGTGAGTGGCAATGTAGGATGGAGAAAAGCACCAGGGGTTTGTCAGCATGGGGATGAAAGAAAACATTCAGTGGCAATGTAGAATAGGTTTCTGATAAACATCGCTGGGTGGTGCGCATTGTAAGGGTTTCTAACAGGCCATTCACTAGTACTAGTGAGAACAACATCACGGGGTGGTATGAATCGGAGGGCCTGAATTAGGATAGGCATTGAGTGGCAATGTCGCATGAAGAAAACAACACAGGGTTGACAGCATGGGGAGGTCAGGAAACATGCAGTGGCAATGTAGGATAGGTTTCTGAAATAAAAATGCGGGGTGGTTCGCATTGTAAGGGTTTCTAACATGCCATTCACTACTAGGAGTGAGAAAAACATCAGGGGGTGGTGTGAATCGGAGGGTCTGAATTAGGATAGGCAGTGAGTGGCAATGTAGGATTGAGAAAAGCACACGTACTGGTCATCATGGGGAGGTCAGGAAACATGCAGTGGCAATGTAGGATAAGTTTCTGAAAAACATCGCTGGGTAGTGAGCATTGTAAAGTTTTCTAACAGGGAATTCTCTAGTAGGAGTGAGAAAAATATAACAGGGTGGTGTGAATCGGAGGGCCTGAATCAGGAGAGGCATTGAGTGGCAATGTAGGATGGAGAATAGCACCACGGGGTGGTCAGCATAGGGAGGTCAAGAAACATGCATTGGCAATGTAGGATAGGTTTCTGAAAAACATCGCCGGGTGGTGCGCATTGTAAGGGTTTCTAACAGGCCATTCACTAGTAGGAGTGAGAAAAGCATCACGGGGTGCTGTAAATCGGAGGGCCCGAATTATGATAGGCAGTGAGTGGCAATGTAGGATGGAGAAAAGCACCACAAGGTGGTCAGCATGGTGAGGTCAGGAAGCATGCAGTGGAAATGTAGGATACGTTTCTGAAAAAGATCGCGAGGTGGTGCGCATAGTATGGGTTTCTGACAGGCCATTCACTAGTAGAAGTGAGAAAAACATCACGGGGTGGTGTGAATTGGAAGGCCTGAAACAAGATAGACAGTGAGTGGCAATGTAGAATGCAGAAAAGCACCATGGGTTGGTGAGCATGGGGAGGTCAGGAAACATGCAATGGCAATGTAGGATAGTTTTTCTGAAAAACATCGCGGGGTTGTACGCATTGTAAGAGTTTGTAGCAGGCCATTCACTAGTAGGATTGAGAAAATCATCACGGGGTGGTGTGAATCGGAGGGCCTGAATTAGGATAGGCAGTGAGTGGCAATGTAGGATGGAGAAAAGCACCACGGGTTTGTCAGCATGGGTAGGCAAGGAAACATGCAGTGGCAATGTAGAATAGGTTTCTGATAAACATCACTGGATGGTGAGCATTGTAAGGGTTTCTAAAGGGCCATTCACTAGTAGGAGTGAGAACAACATCACGGGGTGGTGTGAATTGGAGGGCCTGAATTAGGATAGGCATTGAGTGGCAATGTAGGATGGAGAAAAGCACCACAGGGTGGTCAGCCTGGGGAGGTGAGGAATCATGCAGTGGCAATGTAGGATAGGTTTCGGAAAGAAACACGGGTTGGTGCTCATTGTCAGCGTTTCTAACAGGCCATTCACTAGTAAGGCAGTAAGTGGCAATGTATGATGGAGAAAAGCACCAGGGGTGGTCAGCATGGTGAGGGCAGGAAACCTGCAGTGGCAAAGTAGGATAGGTTTCTGAAAAACATCGTGGGGTGGTGCGCATTGTAACAGTTTTTTAAAGGCCCTTCAATAGTAGGAGTGAGAAAAATATCACGGAGTGGTGTAAATCGGAAGGAAATGAAGTAAGATAGGCAGTGAGTGACAATGTAGCATGGAGAAAAGCACCACGGTGTGGTCAGCATGGGGAGGTCAGGAAACATGCAGTGGCAATGTAGGATAGGTTTCTGAAAAACGTCGCGGGGTGGTGCGCATTGTAAGGGTTTCTAACAGGCCATTCACTAGCAGGAGTTAAAAAAAATCACGGCGTGGTGTGAATATGAGGGTCTGAATCATTATAGGCAGTGAATGGTAATGTAAAATGGAGAAAAGCACCATGAGTTGGTCAGCATGGGGAGGTCAGGACATATGCAGTGGAAATGTAGGATAGGTTTCTGAAAAACATCACGGGGTGGTGCGCATTGTAAGAGTTTCTAACAGGCCATTCACTAATAGGAGTGAGAAAAACATCACGGGGTGGTGTGAATCGGAGGGCCTGAATTAGGATAGTCAGTGAGTGGCAATGTAGGATGGAGAAAAGCAACACGGGTTGGTCAGCAAGGGTAGGTCAGGAAACATGCATTGGCAATGTAGGATAGGTTTCTGAAAAACATTGTGTGTGGTGCGCATTGTAAGGTTTCTAACAGGCCATTCACTAGTAGGAGCGAGAAAAACATCATGTTGTGGTGTGAATCAGAGGGCCTGAATCAAGATAGACAGTGAGTGGCACGGTAGGATGGAGAAAAAACCACAGGTTGGTGAACATGGGGTTGTCAAGAAACATGCAATGGCAATGTAGGATAAGTTTCTGAAAATCATCGCGGGGTCGTTCGCATTGTAAGGGTTTGTAGCTGGCCATTCACTATTAGGAGTGAGAAAACCATGATAGAGTGGTGTGAATCGGAGGGCTTGAATTAGGATAGGCAGTGAGGGCAATGAAGCATGGAGAAAAGCACCACGGGGTCGTCAACATGGGGAGGTCAGGAAACATGCAGTGGCAATGTAGGATAGGTTTCTGAAAAACATCGGGGGGTGGTGCGTATTGTAAGGATTTTTAACAAGCCATTCACAAGTAGGAGGCAAAAAAACATCACGGGGTGGTGTGAATCGGACTGCCTGATTCAGGATAGGCTACGAGTGGAAATTTAGGATGGAGAAAAGCACCACAGGTTGGTCAGCAGGGGAGGCTAGAAAACATGCAGTGGCAATGTAGAATATGTTTCTGATAAACATCCATCGGTGGTACGCATTGTAAGGGTTTCTAACAGGCCATTCACTAGTAGCAGTGAGAAAAATATCAGGGGCTGTTGTGAATCGGAGGACCTTAATTAGGATAGGCAGTGAGTGGCAATGTAGGATGGAGAAAAGCACCACGGGGTGGTCAGCATGGGGAGGTCAGGAAACATGCAGTGGCAATGTAGGATAGGTTTCTGAAAAACAACACAGGTGGTGCGCATTGTAAAGGTTTCTAACAGGCCATTCACTAGTAGCAGTGAGAAAAACATCACGGGCTGGTGTGAATCAGAAGACCTGATTTAGGATAGGCAGTGAGTGGCAATGTAGCATGGAGAAAAGCACCACGAGGTGGTCAGGATGGGGAGGTCAGGAAACATGCAGTGGTAATTTAGTATCAGTTTCTGAAAAACATCGCAGGGTGGTGCGCATTGTCAGTGTTTCTAACTGGCCATTTACTAGTAGGAGTGAGAAAAACATCACGGGCTGGTGTGAATCGGTGGGCCTGAATTAGTATAGGCAGTGAGTGGCAATGTAAAATGGAGAAAAGCACCAGGGGTGGTCAGGATGGGAGGTCAAGTAACATGCAATGGCAATGTAAGATAGGTTTTTGCAAAAAATCGTGTGGTGATGCGCATTTAAATGGTTTCTAGCAGGCCATTCACTTGTAGCAGTGAGAAAAACATCACGAGGTGGTGTGAATTGGAGGGCCTGAATCAGGATAGGCAGTGAGTGGCAATGTAAAATTGAGAAAACGACCACGGGGTGATCAGCACGGGGAGGTCAGGAAACATGCAGTGGCAATGTAGGATAGGTTTCTGATAAACATCGCAGGGTGGTGCGCATTGTAAAGGTTTCTAACAGGCCATTCACTAGTAGGAGTGATAAAAAAATTACGGGGTGGTGTGAATCAGAGGGCCTGAATCAGGATAGGCAGTGAGTGGCAATGGAGGATGCAGAAAAACACCACAGGGTGGTCCGCATGGGGATGTCACGAAACATTCAGTGGCAATGTAGGATAAGTTTCTGAAAAACATCGGGGGAGGGGTGCGCATTGTAAGGCTTTTTAACAAGCCATTCAGAAGTAGGAGTGAAAAAAAATCACGGGGTGGTGTGAATCGGACGGCATGATTTAGAATAGGCTGTGAGTGGCAATGTAGGATGGAGAAAAGCACCACAGTGTGGTCAGCATGGGGAGGTCATGAAACATGCAGGCAATATAGGATAGGTTTCTGAAAAACCTCACAGCCTGGTGAGAATTGTAAGGGTTTCTAACAGGCCATTCACTACAACAGTGAGAAAAACATCACGGGGTGGTGTGAATCAGAGGGCCTGAATTAGGAAAGGCAGTGAGTGGCAATGTAAAATTGAGAAAAGTACCACGGGGTGGTCAGCATGGGGAGGTCAGGAAATATGCAGTGACAATGTAGGATAGGTTTCTGATAAACATCGCAGGGTGGTGCGCATTGTAAGGTTTCTAACAGGCCATTTACTAGTCGGAGTGAGAAAAACATCATGGGGTGGTGTGAATCGGAGTCTCTGGATCAGGATAGGCAGTCAGTGGCAATGAATAATGGAGAAAAGCACCACAGGGCGGTCAGGATGGGGACGTCAGGAAACATGCAGTGTCAATGTAGGATAGGTTTCTGAAAAACTTCGCGGCCTGGTGAGAATTGTAAGGGTTTCTAACAGGCCATTCACTAGTAGGAGTGAAAAGAACATAACGGTGTGGTGTGAATCGGAGGGTCTGAATAAGGATAGGCAGTGAGGGGCAAGGAAGGATGGAGAAAAGCACCATGGGGTGGTCAGCATGGGGAGGTCAGGAAACATGAAGTGGCAATATAGGATAGGTTTCTGAAAAACATCCCAGGGTGTTGCACATTGTAAGGGTTTCTAACAGGCCATTCACTAGCAGGAGTGAGAAAAAATCACAGCGTGGGGTGAATATGAGGGCCTGAATTAGGATAGGCAGTGAGTGGTAATGTAAAATGGAGAAAAGCACCATGGGTTGGTCAGCATGGGGAGGTCAGGAAACATGCAGTGGCAATGTAAGATAGGTTTCTGAAAAACATCCCAGGGTGTTGCACATTGTAAGGGTTTCTAACAGGCCATTCACTAGTAGGAGTGAGAAAAACATCATGGGGTGGTGTGAATCGGATGGCCTGAATTAGGATAGGCAGTGAGTGGCAATGTAGGATGGAGAAAAGCACCACGGGTTGGTCAGCATGGGGAGGTTAGAAAACATGCATTGGCAATGTAGGATAGGTTTCTGAAAAACATCGTGCAGTGGTGCGCATTGTAAGGGTTTCTAACACACCATTCACTTGTAGGAGTCTGAAAAACATCACGGGGTGGTGTGAATCGGAGTGTCTGAATTAGGATACGCAGTGAGTGGCAATGTAGGATGGAGAAAAGCACCACGGGTTGGTCAGGATGGGGAGGTCAGGAAACATGCATTGGCAGTGTAGGATAGGTTTCTGAAAAACATCGCAGGGTGGTGCGCATTGTAAGGGTTTCTAACAGGCCATTCAGTAGTAGGAGCGAGAAAAACATCACGGTGTGGTGTGAATCGGAGGAGCTGAATCAGCATAGGCAGTAAGTGGCAATGTAGGATGGAGAAAAGCACGAGGGGTGGTCAGCATGGGGAGGTCAGGAAACATGCAGTGGCAATGTAGGATAGGTTTCTGAAAAACATCGCGCGGTGGTGCGCATTGCATAGGTTTCTAAGAGGCCATTCTCTAATAGGAGTGTGAAAAACATCACTGGTCAGTGTCAATAGGGGGCCTGAATTACGATAGGTAGTGAGTGGCAATATATGATGTAGTAAAGCACCACGGGTTGGTCAACATGGAGAGGTCAGGAAACATGCAGTGGCAATGTAGGATAGGTTTCTGAAAAACATCGAGTGGTGGTGCGCTTTTTAAGGGTGTTCTAACAGTCCATTCTCTAGTAGGAGTGTCAAAAACATCACGGGGTGGTGTGAATCAGGGTGCCTGAATTAGGAGAGGCAGTGAGTGGCAATGTATTATGGAGAAAAGCATCATGAGCTGTCAGCATGGGGACGTCAGGAAACATGCAGTGGCAATATAGGATAGCTTTCTGCAAAACATCCCAGGGTGCTGCACATTGTAAGGGTTTCTAACAGGCCAATCACTAGTAGGAGTGAGAAAAACATCACGGGGTGGTGTGAATCGGAGGGCCTGAATTAGGATAGGCAGTGAGTGGCAATGTAGGATGGAGAAAAGCACCACGGGTTGGTCAGCATGGGAAGGTCAGTAAACATGCATTGGCAATGTAGGATAGGTTTCTGAAAAACATCGCAGGGTGATGCGCATTGTAAGGGTTTCTAACAGGCCATTCACTAGTAGGAGCTGGAAAAACATCACGGTGTGGTGTGATTCGGAGGAGCTGAATCAGCATAGGCAGTAAGTGGCAATGTAGGATGGAGAAAAGCACCACGGGGTGGTCATCATGGAGATGTCAGGAAACATGCATTAACAATGTAGGATAGTTTTCTGAAAAACATCACGGGTTGGTGCGCATTGTAAGGATTTCTAACAAGCAATTCACAAGTAGAAGTGAAAAAAAACATCACGGGGTGGTGTGAATCGTAGGGCCTGAATTAATATAGGCAGTGAGTGGGTATGTAGGATGGAGAAAAGCACCACGGGAAGGTCAGCATGGGGAGTCAGGAAACATGCATTGGCAATATAGGATAGGTTTCTGAAAAACATCGACGGGTGTTGCGCATTGTAAAGCTTTCTAACAGGCCATTCACTAGTATGAATGAGAAAAACATCACGGGGTGGGGAAATCGGAGGGCCTGAATTAGGATAGGCAGTGAGTGGCAACATAAAATGTAGAAAAGCACCACGGTGTGTTCAGCATGGGGAGGTCAGGAAACTTGCAGTGGCAATGTAGGATAGGTTTCTGAAAAACATGGCACGGTGGTGCGCATGGTAAAGGTTTCTAACAAGCCATTCACTAGTAGGAGTGAGAAAAATATGACAGCGTGGTGTGAATCGGAGGGCCTGAATCAGGATAGACAGTGAGTGGCAATGTAGGATGGAGAAAAGCACCACAGGGTGGTCAGGATGGGGAGGTCAGGAAACATGCAGTGGCAAATTAGGATAGGTTTCTGAAAAACATTGCGGGGTGGTGCTCATTTTAAGGGTTTCTAAAATACCTTTCACTAGTAGGAGTGAGAAAAACATCATGGGGTGGTGTGAATCGCAGGGCCTGAATCAGGATAGGCCGTGGGTGGCAATGTAGGATGGAGAAAAGCACGACGGGTTGGTCAGGATGTGGAGGTCAGGAAACATGCAGTGGCAATGCAGGATCGGTTGCTGAAAAACATCACGGGGTTTGGCGCATTGTAAGGGTATCTAACAGGGCATTCACTAGTAGGAGTGAGAAATACATTACGGTGTGGTGTGAATCGGAGGACCTGAATCAAATTAGACAGTGAGTGTCAATGTAGGATGGAGAAAAGCACCACGGGGTGGTCAGCATGGGGAGGTTAGCAAACATGCAGTGGCAATGTAGGATAGGTTTCTGAAAAACATCGATGGGTGGTGGGCATTGTAAAGTTTTCTAACAGGCCATTCACTAGTAGCAGTGAGAAAAACATCACGGTGTGGTGTGAATCGGAGCGCCTGAATTAGGATAGGCAGTGAGTGGCAATGTAAAATGGAGAAAAGCACCACAGGGTGGTCAGCATCGGGAGGTCAGGAAACATGCAGTGGCAATGTAGGATAGTTTTCTGAAAAACATCACGGGGTGGTGCACATGGTAAGGTTTCTAACAGGCCATTCACTAGTAGAAGGGAGAAAAACATCACGGGGTGGTTTGAATAATATTTTCTAATTAGGATAGGCAGTGAGTGGCAATGTAGGATGGAGAAAGCACCACGGGCTGGTCAGCATGGGGAGGTCAGGAAACATGCATTGGCAATGTGGGGGAGCTTTCTGAAAAACATTTCGGGTTGGTGCACATTGTAATTGTTTCTAACAGGCCATTCACTAGTAAGAGTGAGAAAAACATCACGGCGTGGTGTGAATCGGAGGGCCTGAATCAGGATAGGCAGTGAGTGGCAAAGTAGGATGGAGAAAAGCAGCATGGGGTGTTCATCATGGGGAAGTCTGGACACTTGCAGTGGCAATGTAGGATAGGTTTCTGAAAAACATCGCGGGGTTGTGCGCATTGTAAGGGTTTCTAACAGGCCATTCAGTAGTAGGAGTGAGAAAAACATCACGAGGTGGTGTGAATCGGAGGGCCTGAATTATGATAGGCAGTGAGTGGCAATGTGGCATGGAGAAAAGCACCAAGGGCTGGTCAGCATGGGGAGGTCAGGAAACATGCAGGGGCAATGTAGGATAGGATTCTGAAAAAAGCAGCGGGGCATTGCGCATTGTAAGCGTTTCTAACAGGCCATTCTCTAGTAGGAGTCAAGAAAACATCACGGGGTGGTGTGAATCGGAGGGCCTGATTTAGGATAGGCAGTGAGTGGCAATGTTAAATGGAGTAAAGCACCACGGGGTAGTCATCATGGGGTGGACAGGAAACATGCAGTGGCAATGTAGGATAGTTTTCTGAAAAACATCACGGGGTGGTGCGCATTGTAAGGGTTTCTAACAGGCCTTTCACTAGTAGGAGGGAGAAAAACATCACGGGGTGGTGTGAATCAGATGTGCTGAATTAGGATAGGCAGTGAGTGGCAATGTAGGATGGAGAAAAGCACCACAGGGTGGTCAGCATGCGGAGGTCAGGAAACAGGCATTGGCAATACAGGATAGGTTTCTGCAAAACACGCCGCGTGGTGCGCATTGTAAGGCTTTCTAACAGGCCTTTCACTAGTAGGAGTGAGAAAAACATAAAGGGGTCCTGTGAAACGCAGGGAGTGAATAAGGATAGGCAGTGACTTGCAATGTAGGATGTAGAAAAGCACCACGCGGTGGTCAGCATGCGGAGGTCAGGAAACATGCAGTGGCAATGTGTGATAGCTTTCTAAAAAGCATCGCGGGTTGGTGCGCATTGTCAGGGTATCTAACAGGCCATTCACTAGTAGGAGTGAGAAAAACATCACGGGGTGGTGTGAAACAGAGGGCATGAATTAGGATAGGCAGTGAGTTGCAAAGTAGGAGGGAGAAATGCACCACGGGGTGGTCAGGATCGGGATGTCATGAAACAAGCAGTGGCAATGTAGGATATGTATCTGAAAAACATCGCGGGGTGGTGTGAATTGTAAGGATTTTAACAAGCCATTCACAACTAGGAGTGAAAAAATCATCACGGGGTGGTGTGAATGTGAGAGCCTGAATTAGGATGGGCTGTGAGTGGCAATGTAGGATGGAGAAAAGCACCACGGGTTTGTCACCATCGGGAGACAAGGAAACATGCAGTGGCAATGTGGAATAGGTTTCTGAAAAACATCGCTGGGTGGTGAGCATTGTAAGGGTTTCTAACAGGCCATTCACTAGTAGGAGTGAGAAAAAGATCACGGGGTGGTGTGAATCGGAGGGCCTGAATTAGGATAGGCATTGAGTGGCAATGTAGGATGGAGAAAATATCACAGGGTGGTCAGCATGGGGAGGTCAGGAAACATGCAGTGGTAATGTAGGATAAGTTTCTGAAAAAAAAGCGGGGTGGTGCACATTGTAAGGTTTTCTAACAGGCCATTCACTAGTAGGAGTGAGAAAAACATCACGGGGTGCTGTAAATCGGAGGGCCTGAATTATGATAGGCAGTGAGTGTCTATGTAGGATGGAGAAAAGCACCATGGGTTTGTGAGCATGGGGAGGTCACGAAACATGCAATGTCAATGTAGGATAGTTTTTCTGAAAAACATCGCGGGGTGGTACGCATTGTAAGGGTTTGTAGCAGGCCATTCACTAGTAGGATTGAGAAAAACATCACGGGGTGGTGTGAATCTGATGGCCTGAATTAGGATAGGCATTGAGTGGCAATGAAGAATGGAGAAAAGCACCATGGGGTTTTCAACATGGGGAGGTCAGGAAACATGCAGTCGCAATGTAGGTTTAGGCTTCTGAAAAACATCGTGGGTTGGTGCACATTTTAAGGCTTTCTAACAAGCCATTCAGAAGTAGGAGTGAAAAAAACGGGGTGGTGTGAATCGTAGGGCCTGAATTAGGATAGGCATTGAGTTTCAATGTAGGATTGTGAAAAGCACCACAGGGTGGTCAGCATGGGGAGATCAGGAAACATGCAGTGGCAATGTAGGATAGGTTTCTGAAAAACGTCGCTGGGTGGTGCGCATTGTAAGGGTTTCTAACAGGCCATTCACTAGTAGGAGTGAGAAAAACATCACTGGGTGGTGTGAATTGGAAGGCTTGAATGAGGATAGGCAGTGAGTGGCAATGTAGGATGGAGAAAAGCACCAAGGTATGGTGAGCATGATGAGGTCAGGAATCATGCAGTGGCAATGTAATATAGATTTCTGAAAAACATCGCGGTGTGGTGCGCATTGTAAGGGTTTCTCACTGGACATTCACTATTAGGAGTGAGAAAAACATCACGGGGTTGTGTGAATCGGAGGTCCTGAATTGGTATAGGCAGTGAGGGGCAATGTAAAATGGAGAAAAGCACGAGGGTGTGGTCAGGATGGGGAGGTCAGAAAACATGCAATGGCAATGTAGGATAGGTTTCTGAAAAACATTGAGGGGTGGTGCACATTGTAAGGGTTTCTAACAGGCCATTCCCTAGTAGGAGTGAGAAAAATATAACGGGGTTGTGTGAATCCGAGGGCCTAAATCAGGATATGCAGTGAGTGGCAATGTAGGATGGAGAAAAGCACCACGAAGTGGTCAGCATGGGGAGTTCAGGAAACATGCATTGGCAATGTATGATAGGCTTCTGAAAAACATCGCCGGGCGGTGCGTATTGTAAGGGTTTCTAACAGGCCATTCACTAGTAGGAGTTACGAAAACATCATGGGGTGGTGTGAAACGGAGGGCCTGAATTATGATAGGCAGTGAGTGGCAATGTAAATTGGAGAAAAGCACCACAAATTGGTCAGCATGGGGAGGTCAGGAAAAATGCCCTGGCAATGTAGGATAGGTTTCTGAAAAACATCGCGGGGTGTTGCGCATTTTAAGGGTTTCTAACAGGCCATTCCCTAGTAGGAGTGAGAAAAGTATAACGGGGTGGTGTGAATCCGAGGGCCTACATCAGGATATGCAGAGAGTGGCAATGTAGGATGTAGGAAAACACCACGGGGTGGTTAGCATGGGGAGGGTAGGAAACATGCAGTGGCAATGTAGGATAGGACTCTGAAAAACATCGCGGACTGATGCACATTGTAAGGGTTTCTAACAGGCCCTTCACTAGTAGAAGTGAGAAAAACATCACGTGTGGGTGTGAATTGGAGGGCCTGAATCAGGATAGGGAGTGAGTGGCAAACTAGGATGGAGAAAAGCACCACAGGGTGGTCAGGATGGGGAGGTCAGGAAACACGCAGTGGCAATGTAGGATAGGTTTCTGAAAAACATTGCGGGTTTGTGCGCAATGTAAATGTTTCTAACAGGCCATTCTCTAGTAGAAGTGAGAAAAACATCACAGGTTGGTGTGAACCAGAGGTCCTGAATCGGGATAGGCAGTGAGTGGCAATGTAGAATGGAGAAAAGGACCACGGGGTGGTAAGGATGGGGAGGTCAGGAAACATGCAGTGGCAATGTAGGACAGGTTTCTGAAAAACATCGCGGGCTGGTGCTCGTTGTAAGTGTTTCCAAAAGGCCTTTCACTAGTAGGAGTGAGAAAAACATCACGGGGTGGTGTGAATCGGAGGGCCTGAATAAGGAAAGGCCGTGATTGACAATGTATGATGGAGAAAAGCGCCACGAGGTGGTCAGGATGTGGAGGTCAGGAAACATGCAGTGGCAATGTAGGATAGGTTTCTGAAAAACATTGCTGGGTGGTGCGCATTGTAAGGTTTTCTAACATGCCATTCACTAGTAGGAGTGAGAACAACATCACGGGGTGGTGTGAATCGGAGGGCCTGAATTAGGATAGGCATTGTGGGGCAATGTAGAATGGAGAAAAGCACCACAGGGTGGTCAGCATGTGGATGTGAGGAAACATGCAGTGGCAATGTAGGATAGGATTCTGAAAAAGAAAGCGGGGTGGTGTGCATAGTAAGAGTTTCTAACAGGCCATTCACAAGTAGGAGAGAGAAAAACATCACGGGGTTGTATGAATCGGAGGGCCTGAATCATGATAGGCAGTGAGTGGCAATGTAGGATGGAGAAAAGCACCACGGGGTGGTCAAGATGGGGAGGTCAGGAAACATGCAGTGGCAATATAGGATAGGTTTCTGAAAAACATTGCAGGGTGGTGCTCATTGTAAGGGTTTCTTAAAGGCCTTTTACTAGTAGGAGTGAGAAAAACATCACGGGGTGGTGTGAATCGCAGGGACTGAATCATATAGGCCGTGAATGCCAATGTAGGATGGAGAAAAGCACCACCGGGTGGTCAGGATGGGGAGGTCAAGAAACATGCAGTGGCATTGTAGGATAGGTTTATAAAAAACATCGAGGGGTATTTCGCATTGTATGGGTTTCTAACAGGCCATTCACTAGTAGGAGTGAGAAATACATCATAGTGTGGTGTGAATCGGAGGGCCTGAATCAATTTAGACAGTGAGTGACAATGTAGGATGGAGAAAAGCACCACGGGTTGGTGAGCATGAGGAAGTCAGGAAACATGCAATGGCCATGTAGGATAGGTTTCTGAAAAACATCTCGGGGTTGTGCGCATTGTAAGGATTTGTAGCTGGCCATTCACTAGTGCGAGTGAGAAAAACATCACGGGGTGGTGTGAATCGGAGGGCCTGAATTAGGATAGGCAGTGAGGGCAATGAAGAATGGAGAAAAGCACCAAGGAGTGGAAAACATGGCGAGGTAAAGAAACATGCAATGGCAAAGTAGGATTTGTTTCTGAAAAACTTCGTGGGGTGGTGTGAATTGTATGGGTTTCTAACAAACCATTCACAAATAAGAGTGAAAAAAAATCACGGGATGGTGTGAATCTGAGGGCCTGAATTAGGATAGGCAGTGATTGGCAAAGTAGAATGGAGAAAAGCACCACGGGTTTGTCAGCATGGGGAGGCAAGGAACCATGCAGTGGCAATGTAGAATAGGTTTCTGAAAAACATCGTGGGGTTGTGCGCTTTTTAAGGGTGTTCTAACAGTCCATTCTGTAGTAGGAGTGTGAAAAACATCACGGGGTGGTGTGAATCAGGGTGCCTGAATTAGGACAGGCAGTGAGTGGCAATGTAGGACGGAGAAAAGCACCACGGGGTGGTCATCACGGAGAGGTCAGGAAACATGCATTGGCAATGTAGGATAGTTTTCTGAAAAACATCACGGGGTGGTGCGCATTGTAAGGATTTCTAACAAGCCATTCACAAGTAGCAGTGAAAAAAACATCACGGGGTCGTATGAATCGTAGGGCCTGAATAAATATAGGCAGTGAGTGGCTATGTAGGATGGAGAAAAGCACCACGGGGAGGTCTGCATGGGGAGTCAGGAAACATGCATTGGCAATGTAGGATAGGTTTCTGAAAAACATCGATGGGTGTTGCGCATTGTAAGGCTTTCTAACAGGCCATTCACTAGTAGGAATGAGAAAAACATCACGGGGTTGGGGGAATTGGAGCGCCTGAATTAGGATAGGCAGTGAGTGGCAACGTAAAATGGAGAAAAGCACCACGGTGTGGTCAGCATGCGGAGGTCAGGAAACATGCAGTGGCAATGTAGGATAGGTTTCTGAAAAACATCGCGGGTGGTGCTCATGGTAAGGGTTTCTAACAAGCCATTCACTAAGAGGAGTGAGAAAAACATCACGGAGAGGTGTGAATCGGAGGGCGTGAATTAGGATAGGCAGTGAGTGGCAATGTAGGATGGAGAAAAGCACCACGGGGTGGTAATCATGGAGAGGTCAGGAAACATGCATTGGCAGTGTAGGATAGTTTTCTGAAAAACATCACGGGGTGGTGCGCATGTTAATGATTTCTAACAAGCCATTCACAAGTAGGCATGAAAAAAACAGCACGAGGTGGTGTGAATCGTAGGGCCTGAATTAATATCGGCAGTGAGTGGCTATGTAGGGTGGAGAAAAGCACCACGGGGAGGTCATCATGGGGTGTCAGGAAACATGCATTGGTAATGTAGGATAGGTTTCTGAAAAACATCATGGGGTGGTGCGCATTGAAAGGGTTTCAAACAGGCCATTCACTAGTAGGAGTGAGCAAAATATAACAGGGTGGTGTGAATCGGAGGGCCTGAATCAAGTTAGACAGTGAGTGGCAATGTAGGATGGAGAAAAGCACCACGGGTTGGCGAGCATGGGGAGGTCAGGAAACATGCAATGGCAATGTAGGATAGGTTTCTGAAAAACATCGACGGGTGGTGCGCATTGTAAAGGTTTCTAACAGGCCATTCACTAGTAGGAGTGAGAAAAACATCACTGGGTGGTTTGAATCATATTTTCTAATTAGGATAGGCAGTGAGTGGCAATGTAGGATGGAGAAAAGCAACACGGGGTGGTCAGAATGGGGAGGTCAGGAAACATGCAGTGGCAATGTGGGAGAGCTTTCTGAAAAACATCATGGGGTGGTGCGCATTGTAAGGGTTTCTAACAGGCCATTCACTAGTAGGAGTGAGAAAAACATCACGGGGTGGTGTGAATCGGAGGGCCTGAATCAGGATAGGCAGTGAGTGGCAATGTAGGATGGAGAAAAGCACCACGGGGTGGTCATCATGGGTAAGTCAGGAGACATGCAGTGGCAATGTAGGGTAGGATTCTGAAAAACATCGCGGGGTTGTGCGCATTGTAAGGGTTTCTAACAGGCCATTCACTAGTAGGAGTGAGAAAAACATCACGAGGTGGTGTGAATCGGAGGGCTTGAATTATGATAGGCAGTGAGTGGCAATGTAGCATGGAGAAAAGCACCACGGGCTGGTCAGCATGGGGAGGTCAGGAAACATCCGGTGGCAATATAGGATAGGTTTCTCAAAAAAATAGCGGGGTGTTGCGCATTGTAAGCATTTCTAACAGGGCATTCTCTAGTAGGAGTCAAGAAAACATCACGGGGTGGTGTGAATCGGAGGGCCTGATTTAGGATAGGCAGTGAGTGGCAATGTTAAATGGAGAAAAGCACCACCGGGTAGTCATCATGGGAGGACAGGAAACATGCAGTGGCAATGTAGGATAGTTTTCTGAAAAACATCACGGGGTGGTGCGCATTGTAAGGGTTTCTAACAGGCCTTACACTAGTAGGAGTGAGAAAAACATCACGGGGTGGTGTGAATCAGATGTTCTGAATTAGGATAGGCAGTGAGTGGCAATGTAGGATGAAGAAAAGCCCCACGGGGTGGGGGCATGGAGAAGTCAGGAAACATGCAGTGGCAAGGTAGGCTAGTTTTCTGAAAAACATCACGGGGTGGTGCCCATTATAAGGCTTTCTAACAGGCCATTCACTAGTAGGAGTGAGAAAAACATCACGGGGTGTTGTGATTCGGAGGGCCTGAATTAGGATAGGCAGTGAGTGGCAATGTAAAATGGAGAAAACCACCACGGTGTGGTCAACATGGGGAGGTCAGGAAACATGTAGTGTCAATGTAGGATAGGTTTCTGATGAACATCGCTGGGTGGTGCGCATGGTAAGGGTTTCTAACAGGCCATTCACTAGTAGGATTGATAAATACATCAAGGTGTGATGTGAATCGGAGGGCCTGAATCAAGTTAGACAGTGAGTGGCAATGTAGGATGGAGAAAAGCACCATGGGTGAGTGAGCATGAGGAAGTCAGGAAACATGCAATGGCAATGTAGGATAGGTTTCTGAAAAACATTGTGGGTGGTGCGCATTGTAAGGTTTCTAATAGGCCATTCACTAGTAGGAGCGAGAACAACATCACGGGATGGTGTGAATTGAAGGGCCTGAATTAGGATAGGCATTGAGTGGCAATGTAGGATGGAGAAAAGCACCATGGGTTGGTGAGCATGGGGAGGTCAGGAAACATGCAATGGCAATGTAGGATAGGTTTCTGAAAAAAAAAGCGGTGTGGTGCGCATTGTAAGGGTTTACAACAGGCCATTCACTAGTAGGAGTGAAAAAAACATCACGGGGTGGTGTGAATCGGAGGGCCTGAATTAGGATAGGCAGTGAGGGCAATGAAGAATGGAGAAATGTACCAAGGGTTGGACAACATGGCGAGGTAAATAAACATGCAATGGCAACGTAGGATTTGTTTCTGAAAAACATCGCGGGGTGGGGTGCATTGTAAGGGTTTCTTACAAGCCATTCACAAGTAAGAGTGAAAAAAAACATCACGGGGTGGTGTGAATCTGAGGGCCTGAATTAGGATAGGCTGTGCGTGGCAATGTAGGATGGAGAAAAGCATCACGGGTTTGTCAGCATGGGGAGGCAAGGAACCATGCAGTGGCAATGTAGAATAGGTTTCTGAAAAACATCGCGAGATGCTGCGCATTGCATGGGTGTCTAAGGGGGCATTCTCTAATAAGAGTGTGAAAAACATCACGGGGTGGTGTCAATAGGGGGCCTGAATTACGATAGGCAGTGAGTGGCAATATATGATGTAGTAAAGCACCACGGGTTGGTCAGCATGGACAGGTCAGGAAACATGCATTTGCAATGTAGGATATGTTTCTGAAAAACATCGCGTGGTGGTGCACTTTTTAAGGGTGTTCTAACAGTCCATTCTCTATAGGAGTGTGAAAAACATCACGGGGTGGTGTGAATCGGGGTGCCTGCATTAGGATAGGCAGTGAGTGGCAATGTAGGACGGAGAAAAGCACCACGGGGTGGTCATCATGGAGAGGTCAGGAAACATGCATTGGCAATGTAGGATAGTTTTCTGAAAAACATCACGGGGTGGTGCGCATTGTAAGGATTTCTAACAAGCCATTCACAAGTAGGAGTGAAAAAAACATCACGGGGTGGTGTGAAACGTAGGGCCTGAATTAATATAGGCAATGATTGGCTATGTAGGATGGAGAAAAGCACAACCAGGAGGTCAGCATGGGGAGTCAGGAAACATGCATTGGCAATGTAGGATAGGTTTCTGAAAAACATCGATGGGTGTTGCGCATTGTAAGGCTTTCTAACAGGCCATTCACTAGAAGGAATGAGAAAAACATCACGGGGTGGGGGGAATCGGAGGGGCTGAATTAGGATAAGCAGTGAGTGGCAACGTAAAATGGAGAAAAGCAGCACGGTGTGGTCAGCATGCGGAGGTCAGGAAACATGCAGTGGCAATGTAGGATAGGTTTCTGAAAAACATCGCGGGGTGGTGCTCATGGCAAGGGTTTCTAACAAGCCATTCACTAGGAGGAGTGAGAAAAACATCACGGGGAGGTGTGAATCGGAGGGCCTGAATAAATATAGGCAGTGAGTGGCTATGTAGGATGGAGAAAAGCACCACGGGGAGGTCAGCATGGGGAGTCAGGAAACATGCATTGGCAATGTAGGATAGGTTTCTGAAAAACATCACGGGGTGGTGCGAATTGTAAGGGTTTCTAACAGGCCATTCACTAGTAGGAGTGAGAAAAATATAACAGGGTGGTGTGAATCGGAGGGCATGAATCAGGATAGGCACTGAGTGGCAATGTAGGATGGAGATAAGCACCACGGGGTGGTCAGGATGGGGAGGCGAGGAAACATGCAATGGCAATGTAGGATAAGTTTCTGGAAAACATTGCGGGGTGGTGCTCATTGTAAGGGTTTCTAAAATGCCTTTCACTAGTAGGAGTGAGAAAAACATCACGGGGTGGTGTGAATCGCAGGGCCTGAATCAGGATAGGCCATGGGAGGCAATGTAGGATGGAGAAAAGCACGACGGGGTGGTCAGGATTTGGAGGTCAGGAAACATGCAGTGGCAATGCAGGATCGGTTTCTGAAAAACATGGTGGGTGGTGCGCATTGTTAGGCTTTCTAACAGGCCATTCACTAGTAAGAGTGAGAAAAACATCACTGGGTGGTGTGAATTGGAGTGCCTGAATCAGGATAGGCAGTGAGTGGCAATGTAGGATGGAGAAAAGCACCACGGCATCGTGAACATGGGAAGGTTAGGAAACATGCAGTGGCAATGTAGGATACGTTTCTGAAAAACATCGCGGGGTGGTGCGCATTGTAAGGGTTTAACAGGCCATTCAATGGTAGGAGTGAGAAACACATCACGGGGTGGTGTGAATTGGAAGCCCTGAATAAGGATAGGCAGTGAGTGGCAATGTAGGATGGAGAAAAGCACCACGGCATGGTGAGCATGGGGAAGTCAGGAAACATGCAGTGGCAATGTGGGATAGCTTTCTGAAAAACATCGCGGGGTGGTGTGCATTTTAAGGATTTTAACAAGCCATTCACAACTAGGAGTGAAAAAAACATCACGGGGTGGTGTGAATGTGAGGGCCTGAATTAGGATGGGCTGTGTGAGTGGCAATGAAGGATGGAGAAAAGCACCACGGGTTTGCCACCATCGGGAGACAAGGAAACATGCAGTGGCAATGTGGAATAGGTTTCTGATAAACATGGCTGGGTGGTGCGCATTGTAAGGGTTTCTAACAGGCCATTCACTAGTAGGAGTGAGAACAAGATCACGGGGTGGTGTGAATCGGAGTGCCTGAATTATTATAGGCATTGATTGGCAATATAGGATGGAGAAAACATCACAGGGTGGTCAGCATGGGGAGGTCAGAATACATGCAGTGGCAATGTCGGATAGGTTTCTGAAAAGAAAAGCGGGGTGGTGCACATTGTAAGGGTTTCTAACAGGCCATTCACTAGTAGGAGTGAGAAAAACATCACGGGGTGCTGTAAATCGGAGGGCCTGAATTATGATAGGCAGTGAGTGTCAATGTAGGATGGAGAAAAGCACCATGGGTTGGTGAGCATGGGGAGGTCACGAAACATGCAATGTCAATGTAGGATAGTTTTTCTGAAAAACATCGCGGGGTGGTACGCATTGTAAGGGTTTGTAGCAGGCCATTCACAAGTAGGATTTAGAAAAACATCACGGGGTGGTGTGAATCTGAGGGCCTGAATTAGGATAGGCATTGAGTGGCAATGAAGAATGGAGAACAGCACCATGGGGTGGTCAACATGGGGAGGTCAGGAAACATGCAGTCGCAATGTAGGTTTAGGCTTCTGAAAAACATCGTGGATTGGTGCACATTGTAAGGCTTTCTAACAAGCCATTCAGAAGTAGGAGTGAAAAAAACGGGGTGGTGTGATTCGTAGGGCCTGAATTAGGATAGGCATTGAGTTTCAATGTAGGATTGTGAAAAGCACCACAGGGTGGTCAGCATGGGGAGGTCAGGAAACATGCAGTGGCAATGTAGGATAGGTTTCTGAAAAACGTCGCTGGGTGGTGCGCATTGTAAGGGTTTTTAAGAGGACATTCACTAGTAGGACTGAGAAATACATCACGGGGTGGTGTGAATTGGAAGGCTTGAATGAGGATAGGCAGTGAGTGGCAATGTAGGATGGAGAAAAGCACCACGGTATGGTGACCATGGTGAGGTCAGGAAATATGCAGTGGCAATGTAATATAGATTTCTGAAAAACATCGCGGTGTGGTGCGCATTGTAAGGGTTTCTAACTGGCCATTCACTAGTAGGAGTGAGAAAAACATAACGGGGTGGTGTGAATCGGAGGGCCTGAATCAGGATAGGCAGTGAATGGCAATGTAGGATGTAGAACAACACCACGGGGTGCTCAGCATGGTGAGGTCAGGAAACATGCAGTGGCAATGTAGGATAGGTTTCTGAAAAACATCGTGGGTTGGTGCACATTGTAAGGCTTTCTAACAAGCCATTCAGAAGTAGGAGTGAAAAAAACGGGGTGGTGTGAATCGGAGGGCGTGAGTTAGGATAGGCAGTGAGTGGCAATGTAGGATGGAGAAAAGAACCACGGGGTGGTAATCATGGAGAGGTCAGGAAACTTGCATTGGCAATGTAGGATAGTTTTCTGAAAAATATCACGGAGTGGTGCGCAAGGTAAGGGTTTCTAACAGGCCATTCACTAGTAGGAGTGAGAAAAACATCACGAGGTGGTGTGAATCGGAGGGCCTGAATTAAGTTAGACAGTGAGTGGCAATGTAGGATGGAGAAAACCACCACAGGTTGGAGAGCATGGGGAGGTCAGGAAACATGCAATGGCAATGTAGGATAGGTTTCTGAAAAACATCGACGGGTGGTGCGCATTGTAAAGGTTTCTAACATGCCATTCACTAGTAGGAGTGAGAAAAACATCACGGGGTGGTGTGAATCGGAGGGTCTGAATTAGGATAGGCAGTGAGTGGCAATGTAAAATGGAGAAAAGCACCACAGGATGGTCAGCATGGGGAGGTCAGGAAACAAGCAGTGGCAATGTAGGATAGTTTTCTGAAAAATATCACAGGGTGGTGCGCATTGTAAGGCTTTCTAACAGGCCATTCACTAGTAGGAGTGAGAAAAACATCACGGGGTGGTGTGAATCGGAGGGCCTGAATAAGGATAGGCAGTGAGTGGCAACGTAGAATGTAGAAAAGCACCACGGGGTGGTCATCATCGGGAGGTCAGCAAACATGCAGTGGCAATGTGGGATAGCTTTCTGAAAAACGTTTCGGGTTGGTGCGCAGTGTAATTGTTTCTAACAGGCCATTCACTAGTAGGAGTGAGAAAAATATCACGGGGTGGTGTGAATCATATGTTCTAAATTAGGATAGGCAGTGATTGGCAATGTAGGATGGATAAAATCACCACGGGGTGGGTGCACGGGGAAGTCAGGAAACATGCAGTGGCAAGGTAGGATAGTTTTCTGAAAAACTTCACGGGGTTGTGCCCATTATATGGCTTTCTAACAGGCCAATCACTAGTAGGAGTGAGAAAAACATCACGGGGTGGTGTGAATCGGAGGGCCTGAATTAGGATAGGCAGTGAGTGGCAATGTAGGATGGAGAAAAGCACCACGGGGTGGTCAGCATGGGGAGGTCAGGAAACATGCATTGGCAATGTAGGAAAGGTTTCTCAAAAACATCGCCGTGTGGGGTGCCGTATAAGGGTTTCTAACAGGCCATTCACTAGTAATAGTGAGAAAAACAGCACGGGGTGGTGTGAATCGGGGGGTCTGAATCAGGATAGGCAGTGAGTGGCAATGTAGGATGGAGAAAAGCACCACAGGGTGGTCAGCATTGGGAGGTCTGGAAACATGTAGTGGAAATGTAGGATAGGTTTCTGAAAAAAAAAAAAGCGGGGTGGTGCGCATTGTAAGGGTTTCTAACAGGCCATTCACTAGCAATAGTGAGAAAAACATCACGGCGTGGTGTGAATCGGAGGGCCTGAATCAGGATAGGCAGTGAGTGGCAATGTAGGATGGAGAAAAGGACCACAGGATGGTCAGCATGGGGAGGTCAGGAAATGTACAGTAGCAATGTAGGATAGTTTTTTGGAAAACATAATGGGGTCATGCACATTGTAAGGGTTTCTAACAGGCCATTCACAAGTAGGAGTGAGAAGAACATAACGGAGTGATATGAATCAGATGTTCTGAATTTGGATAGGCAGTGAGTGGCAACGTAGGAAGGAGAAAAGCACCACGTGGTGGTGAGCATGGGGAGGTCAGAAAACATGCTTTGACAATGTAGGATAGGTTTCTGAAAAATATCGCCGGGTGGGGCGCATTTTTAGGCTTTCTAACAGGCCATTCACTAGTAGGAGTGAGAAAAACATCACTGGGTGGTGTGAATTGGAGTGCCTGAATCAGGATACGCAGTGAGTGGCAATGTAGGATGAAGAAAAGCATCACGGCATGGTGAGCATGGGTAGGTTAGGAAACATGCAGTGGCAATGTAGGATACGTTTCTGAAAAACATCGCGGGGTGGTGCGCATTGTAAGGGTTTAACAGGCCATTCAATGGTAGGAGTGAGAAATACATCACGGGGTCGTGTGAATTGGAAGGCCTGAATAAGGATAGGCAGTGAGTGGCAATGTAGGATGGAGAAAAGCACCACGGCATGGTGAGCATGGGGAAGTCAGGAAACATGCAGTGGCAATGTGGGATAGCTTTCTGAAAAACATCGCGGGTTGTTGCGCATTGTAAGGGTTTCTAACAGGCCATTCACTAGTAGGAGTTAGAAAAACATCACGGGGTGGTGTGAATCAGAGGGCCTGAATTAGGATAGGCAGTGAGTTGCAATGAAGGAGGGAGAAATGAACCACGGGGTGGTCAGGATCGGGATGTCATGAAACAAGCAGTGGCAATGTAGGATATGTTTCTGAAAAACATCGCGGGGTGGTGTGCATTGTAAGGATTTTAACAAGCCATTCACAAAGAGGAGTGAAAAAAACATCACGGGGTGGTGTGAATGTGAGGGCCTGAATTAGGATGGGCTGTGAGTGAAAATGTAGAATGGAGAAAAGCACCTCGGGTTTGCCACCATGGGGAGACAAGGAAACATGTAGTGGCAATGTGGAATAGGTTTCTGATAAACATCGCTGGGTGGTGCGCATTGTAAGTGTTTCTAACAGGCAATTCACTAGTAGGAGTGAGAACAAGATCACGGGGTGGTGTGAATCGGAGGGGCTGAATTAGGAAAGGCATTGAGTGGCAATGTAGGATGGAGAAAACATCACAGGGTGGTCAGCATGGGGAGGTCAGGAAACATGCAGTGGCAATGTAGGATAGGTTTCTGAAAAAAAAGCGGGGTGGTGCACATTGTAAGGGTTTCTAACAGGCCATTCACTAGTAGGAGTGAGAAAAGCAACACGGGGTGCTGTAAATCGGAGGGCCTGAATTATGATAGGCAGTGAGTGTCAATGTAGGATGGAGAAAAGCGCCATGGGTTGGTGAGCATGGGGAGGTCACGAAACATGCGATGTCAATGTAGGATAGTTTTTCTGAAAAACATCGCGGGGTGGTACGCATTGTAAGGGTTTGTAGCAGGACATTCACTAGTAGGATTGAGAAAAACATCACGGGGTGGTGTGAATCGGAGGGTCTGAATTAGGATAGGCATTGAGTGGCAATGAGGAATGGAGAAAAGCACCATGGGGTGGTCAACATGGGGAGGTCAGGAAACATGCAGTCGCAATGTAGGTTTAGGCTTCTGAAAAACATCGTGGATTGGTGCACATTGTAAGGCTTTCTAACAAGCCATTCAGAAGTAGGAGTGAAAAAAACGGGGTGGTGTGAATTGTAGGGCCTGAATTAGGATAGGCATTGAGTTTCAATGTAGGATTGTGAAAAGCACCACAGGGTGGTCAGCATGGGGAGGTCAGGAAACATGCAGTGGCAATGTAGGATAGGTTTCTGAAAAACGTCGCTGGGTGGCGCGCATTGTAAGGGTTTTTAAGAGGCCATTCACTAGTAGGAGTGAGAAATACATCACGGGGTGGTGTGAATTGGAAGGCTTGAATGAGGATAGGCAGTGAGTGGCAATGTAGGATGGAGAAAAGCACCACAGTATGGTGAGCATGGTGAGGTCAGGAAACATGCAGTGGCAATGTAATATAGATTTCTGGAAAACATCGCGGGTTGGTGCGCATTGTCAGGGTATCTAACAGGCTATTCACCACTAGGAGTGAAAAAAACATCACGGGGTGGTGTGAATCAGAGTGCCTGAATTAGGATAGGCTGTGTGTGGCAATGTAGGATGGAGAAAAGCACCACGGGTTTGTCAGCATGGGTAGGCAAGGAAACATGCAGTGGCAATGTAGAATAGGTTTCTGATAAACATCACTGGATGGTGCGCATTGTAAGGGTTTCTAAAGGGCCATTCACTAGTAGGAGTGAGAACAACATCACGGGGTGGTGTGAACTGGAGGGCCTGAATTAGGATAGGCATTGAGTGGCAATGTAGGATGGAGAAAAGCACCACGGTATGATGAGCAATTTGAGGTCAGCAAACATGCAGTGGCAATTTAGTATAGATTTCTGCAAAACATCGCGGGGTGGTGCGCATTGTAAGGCTTTCTAACATGCCATTAGCTAGTAGGAGTGGGAAAAACATCATGGCAATTGAGGATGGAGAAAAGCACCACAGGTTTGTCAGCAGGGGAGGCAAGGAAACATGCAGTGGCAATGCAGAATAGATTTCTGATAAACATCCATCGGTGGTGCGCATTGTAAGGGTTTCTAAGAGGCCATTCACTAGTAGCAGTGAGAAAAGTATCACAGGCTGTTGTGAATCACAGGGTCTGAATTAGGATAGGCAGTGAGTGGCAATGTAGGATGGAGAAAAGCACCACGGGGTGGTCAGCATGGGGAGGTCAGGAAACATGCATTGGCAATGTAGGATAGGTTTCTGAAAAACATCGCCGTGTGGGGCGTCGTATAAGGGTTTCTAACAGGCCATTCACTAGTAATAGTGAGAAAAACAGCACGGGGTGGTGTGAATCGGGGGGCCTGAATCAGGCTAGGCAGTGAGTGGCAATGTAGGATGGAGAAAAGCACCACAGGGTGGTCAGCATTGGGAGGTCTGGAAACATGTAGTGGAAATGTAGGATAGGTTTCTGAAAAAAGAAAAAGCGGGGTGGTGCGCATTGTAAGGGTTTCTAACAGGCCATTCACTAGCAATAGTGAGAAAAACATCACGGAGGGTGTGAATCGGAGGGCCTGAATAAGGATAGGCAGTGAGTGGCAATGTAGGATGGAGAAAAGCACCACAGTATGGTCAGCATGGGGAGGTCAGGAAACGTACAGTAGCAATGTAGGATAGTTTTTTGGAAAACATCACAGGGTCATGCACATTGTAAGGGTTTCTAACAGACCATTCGCAAGTAGGAGTGAGAAGAACATCACGGGGTGGTATGAATCAGATGTTCTGAATGTGGATAGGCAGTGAGTGGCAATGTAGGATGGAGAAAAGCACCACGGTATGGTGAGCATGGTGAGGTCAGGAAACATGCAGTGGCAATGTAATATAGATTTCTGAAAAACATCGCGGTGTGGTGCGCATTGTAAGGGTTTCTAACTGGCCATTCACTAGTAGGAGTGAGAAAAACATAACGGGGTGGTGTGAATCGGAGGGCCTGAATCAGGATAGGCAGTAAATGGCAATGTAGGATGTAGAAAAACACCACGGGGTGGTCAGCATGGGGAAGTCAGGAAACATGCAGTGGCAATGTGTGATAGCTTTCTGAAAAACATCGCGGGTTGGTGCGCATTGTCAGTGTATCTAACAGGCCATTCACCACTAGGAGTGAAAAAAACATCACGGGGTGGTGTGAATCAGAGTGCCTGAATTAGGATAGGCTGTGTGTGGCAATGTAGGATGGAGAAAAGCACCACGGGTTTGTCAGCATGGGTAGGCAAGGAAACATGCAGTGGCAATGTAGAATAGGTTTCTGATAAACATCACTGGATGGTGCGCATTGTAAGGGTTTCTAAAGGGCCATTCACTAGTAGGAGTGAGAACAACATCACGGGGTGGTGTGAATTGGAGGGCCTGAATTAGGATAGGCATTGAGTGGCAATGTAGGATGGAGAAAAGCACCACGGTATGGTGAGCAATTTGAGATCAGGAAACATGCAGTGGCAATTTAGTATAGATTTCTGCAAAACTTCGCGGGGTGGTGCGCATTGTAAGGCTTTCTAACAGGTCATTCGCTAGTAGGAGTGAGAAAAACTTCACGGGGTGGTGTGAATCGGAGGGCCTGAATTAGGATAGGCAGTGAGTGGCAATGTAGGATGGAGAAAAGCAACACGGGTTGGTCAGCATGGGGAGGTCAGGAAACATGCATTGGCAATGTAGGATAGGTTTCTGAAAAACATTGGGGGTGGTGCGCATTGTAAGGTTTCTAACAGGCGATTCACTAGTAGGAGCGAGAAAAACATCATGTTGTGGTGTGAATCAGAGGGCCTGAATCAAGATAGACAGTGAGTGGCACGGTAGGATGGAGAAAAGCACCAAAGGTTGGTGAACATGTTGATGTCAAGAAACATGCAATGGCAATGTAGGATAAGTTTATGAAAATCATCGCGGGGTCGTTCGCATTGTAAGGGTTTGTAGCAGGCCATTCACTATTAGGAGTGAGAAAACCATGACAGAGTGGTGTGAATCGGAGGGCTTGAATTAGGATAGGCAGTGAGGGCAATGAAGAATGGAGAAAAGCACCATGGGGTCGTCAACATGGGGAGGTCAGGAAACATTCAGTGGCAATGTAGGATAGGTTTCTGAAAAACATCGGGGGGTGGTGCGTATTGTAAGGATTTTTAACAAGCCATTCACAAGTAGGAGGGAAAAAAACATCACGGGGTGGTGTGTATCGGACTGCCTGATTTAGGATAGGCTGCGAGTGGCAATTAAGGATGGAGAAAAGCACCACAGGTTTGTCAGCAGGAGAGGCAAGGAAACATGCAGTGGCAATGCAGAATAGATTTCTGATAAACATCCATCGGTGGTGCGCATTGTAAGGGTTTCTAAGAGGCCATTCACTAGTAGCAGTGAGAAAAGTATCACAGGCTGTTGTGAATCACAGGGTCTGAATTAGGATAGGCAGTGAGTGGCAATGTAGGATGGAGAAAAGCACCACGGGGTGGTCAACATGGGGAGGTCAGGAAACATGCAGTGGCAATGTAGGATAGGTTTCTGAAAAACAACACAGGTGGTGCGCATTGTAAAGGTTTCTAACAGGCCATTCACTAGTAGCAGTGAGAAAAACGTCACGGGCTGGTGTGAATCAGAAGGCCTGATTTAGGATAGGCAGTGAGTGGCAATGTAGCATGGAGAAAAGCATCATGAGGTGGTCAGGATGGGAAGGTCATTAAACATGCAGTGGCAATTTAGTATAGGTTTCTGAAAAACATCGCAGGGTGGTGCGCATTGTCAGTGTTTCTAACTGGCCATTTACTAGTAGGAGTGAGAAAAACATCACGGGCTGGTGTGAATCGGTGGGCCTGAATTAGTATAGGCAGTGAGTGGCAATGTAAAATGGAGAAAAGCACCAGGGGTGGTCAGGATGGGAGGTCAAGAAACATGCAATGGCAATGTAAGATAGGTTTTTGAAAAAAATCGTGTGGTGATGCGCATTGAAATGGTTTCTAGCAGGCCATTCACTTGTAGGAGTGAGAAAAACATCACGGGGTGGTGAAAATCGGAGGGCCTGAATCAGGATAGGCAGTGAGTGGCAATGTAAAATTGAGAAAACCACCACGGGGTGGTCAGCACGGGGAGGTCAGGAAACATGCAGTGGCAATTTAGGATAGGTTTCTGATAAACATCGCAGGGTGGTGCGCATTGTAAAGGTTTCTAACAGGCCATTCACTAGTAGGAGTGATAAAAAAATTACCGGGTGGTGTGAATCAGAGGGCCTGAATCAGGATAGGCAGTGAGTGGCAATGGAGGATGCAGAAAAACACCACAGGGTGGTCCGCATGGGGATGTCACGAAACATTCAGTGGCAATGTAGGATAAGTTTCTGAAAAACATCGGGGGGTGGTGCGCATTGTAAGGCTTTTTAACAAGCCATTCAGAAGTAGGAGTGAAAAAAACATCACGGGGTGGTGTGAATCGGACTGCATGATTTAGAATAAGCTGTGAGTGGCAATGTAGGATGGAGAAAAGCACCACAGTGTGGTCAGCATGGGGATGTCATGAAACATGCAGGCAATATAGGATAGGTTTCTGAAAAACCTCGCAGCCTGGTGAGAATTGTAAGGGTTTCTAACAGGCCATTCACTACAACAGTGAGAAAAACATCACGGGGTGGTGTGAATCAGAGGGCCTGAATTAGGAAAGGCAGTGAGTGGCAATGTAAAATTGAGAAAAGTACCACGGGGTGGTCAGCATGGGCAGGTCAGGAAATATGCAGTGGCAATGTAGGATAGGTTTCTGATAAACATCGCAGGGTGGTGCGCATTGTAAGGTTTCTAACAGGCCATTTAGTAGTCGGAGTGTAAAAAACATCATGGGGTGGTGTGAATCGGAGGCTCTGGATCAGGATAGGCAGTCAGTGGCAATGTATAATGGAGAAAAGCACCACAGGGTGGTCAGGATGGGGACGTCAGGAAACATGCAGTGGCAATGTAGGATAGGTTTCTGAAAAACGTCGCTGGGTGGTGCGCATTGTAAGGGTTTTTAAGAGGCCATTCACTAGTAGGAGTGAGAAATACATCACGGGGTGGTGTGAATTGGAAGGCTTGAATGAGGATAGGCAGTGAGTGGCAATGTAGGATGGAGAAAAGCACCACGGAATGGTGAGCATGGTGAGGTCAGGAAACATGCAGTGGCAATGTAATATAGATTTCTGAAAAACATCGCGGTGTGGTGCGCATTGTAAGGGTTTCTAACTGGCCATTCACTAGTAGGAGTGAGAAAAACATAACGGGGTGGTGTGAATCGGAGGGCCTGAATCAGGATAGGCAGTGAATGGCAATGTAGGATGTAGAAAAACACCACGGGGTGGTCAGCATGGGGAAGTCAGGAAACATGCAGTGGCAATGTGTGATAGCTTTCTGAAAAACATCGCGGGTTGGTGCGAATTGTCAGTGTATCTAACAGGCCATTCACCACTAGGAGTGAAAAAAACATCACGGGGTGGTGTGAATCAGAGTGCCTGAATTAGGATAGGCTGTGTGTGGCAATGTAGGATGGAGAAAAGCACCACGGGTTTGTCAGCATGGGTAGGCAAGGAAACATGCAGTGGCAATGTAGAATAGGTTTCTGATAAACATCACTGGATGGTGCGCATTGTAAGGGTTTCTAAAGGGCCATTCACTAGTAGGAGTGAGAACAACATCACGGGGTGGTGTGAATTGGAGGGCCTGAATTAGGATAGGCATTGAGTGGCAATGTAGGATGGAGAAAAGCACCACGGTATGGTGAGCAATTTGAGGTCAGGAAACATGCAGTGGCAATTTAGTATAGATTTCTGCAAAACATCGCGGGGTGGTGCGCATTGTAAGGCTTTCTAACAGGTCATTCGCTAGTAGGAGTGAGAAAAACTTCACGGGGTGGTGTGAATCGGAGGGCCTGAATTAGGATAGGCAGTGAGTGGCAATGTAGGATGGAGAAAAGCAACACGGGTTGGTCAGCATGGGGAGGTCAGGAAACATGCATTGGCAATGTAGGATAGGTTTCTGAAAAACATTGGGGGTGGTGCGCATTGTAAGGTTTCTAACAGGCGATTCACTAGTAGGAGCGAGAAAAACATCATGTTGTGGTGTGAATCAGAGGGCCTGAATCAAGATAGACAGTGAGTGGCACGGTAGGATGGAGAAAAGCACCAAAGGTTGGTGAACATGGGGATGTCAAGAAACATGCAATGGCAATGTAGGATAAGTTTATGAAAATCATCGCGGGGTCGTTCGCATTGTAAGGGTTTGTAGCAGGCCATTCACTATTAGGAGTGAGAAAACCATGACAGAGTGGTGTGAATCGGAGGGCTTGAATTAGGATAGGCAGTGAGGGCAATGAAGAATGGAGAAAAGCACCATGGGGTCGTCAACATGGGGAGGTCAGGAAACATGCAGTGGCAATGTAGGATAGGTTTCTGAAAAACATCGGGGGGTGGTGCGTATTGTAAGGATTTTTAACAAGCCATTCACAAGTAGGAGGGAAAAAAACATCACGGGGTGGTGTGTATCGGACTGCCTGATTTAGGATAGGCTGCGAGTGGCAATTAAGGATGGAGAAAAGCCCCACAGGTTTGTCAGCAGGAGAGGCAAGGAAACATGCAGTGGCAATGCAGAATAGATTTCTGATAAACATCCATCGGTGGTGCGCATTGTAAGGGTTTCTAAGAGGCCATTCACTAGTAGCAGTGAGAAAAGTATCACAGGCTGTTGTGAATCACAGGGTCTGAATTAGGATAGGCAGTGAGTGGCAATGTAGGATGGAGAAAAGCACCACGGGGTGGTCAACATGGGGAGGTCAGGAAACATGCAGTGGCAATGTAGGATAGGTTTCTGAAAAACAACACAGGTGGTGCGCATTGTAAAGGTTTCTAACAGGCCATTCACTAGTAGCAGTGAGAAAAACGTCACGGGCTGGTGTGAATCAGAAGGCCTGATTTAGGATAGGCAGTGAGTGGCAATGTAGCATGGAGAAAAGCATCATGAGGTGGTCAGGATGGGAAGGTCATTAAACATGCAGTGGCAATTTAGTATAGGTTTCTGAAAAACATCGCAGGGTGGTGCGCATTGTCAGTGTTTCTAACTGGCCATTTACTAGTAGGAGTGAGAAAAACATCACGGGCTGGTGTGAATCGGTGGGCCTGAATTAGTATAGGCAGTGAGTGGCAATGTAAAATGGAGAAAAGCACCAGGGGTGGTCAGGATGGGAGGTCAAGAAACATGCAATGGCAATGTAAGATAGGTTTTTGAAAAAAATCGTGTGGTGATGCGCATTGAAATGGTTTCTAGCAGGCCATTCACTTGTAGGAGTGAGAAAAACATCACGGGGTGGTGAAAATCGGAGGGCCTGAATCAGGATAGGCAGTGAGTGGCAATGTAAAATTGAGAAAACCACCACGGGGTGGTCAGCACGGGGAGGTCAGGAAACATGCAGTGGCAATTTAGGATAGGTTTCTGATAAACATCGCAGGGTGGTGCGCATTGTAAAGGTTTCTAACAGGCCATTCACTAGTAGGAGTGATAAAAAAATTACCGGGTGGTGTGAATCAGAGGGCCTGAATCAGGATAGGCAGTGAGTGGCAATGGAGGATGCAGAAAAACACCACAGGGTGGTCCGCATGGGGATGTCACGAAACATTCAGTGGCAATGTAGGATAAGTTTCTGAAAAACATCGGGGGGTGGTGCGCATTGTAAGGCTTTTTAACAAGCCATTCAGAAGTAGGAGTGAAAAAAACATCACGGGGTGGTGTGAATCGGACTGCATGATTTAGAATAAGCTGTGAGTGGCAATGTAGGATGGAGAAAAGCACCACAGTGTGGTCAGCATGGGGATGTCATGAAACATGCAGGCAATATAGGATAGGTTTCTGAAAAACCTCGCAGCCTGGTGAGAATTGTAAGGGTTTCTAACAGGCCATTCACTACAACAGTGAGAAAAACATCACGGGGTGGTGTGAATCAGAGGGCCTGAATTAGGAAAGGCAGTGAGTGGCAATGTAAAATTGAGAAAAGTACCACGGGGTGGTCAGCATGGGCAGGTCAGGAAATATGCAGTGGCAATGTAGGATAGGTTTCTGATAAACATCGCAGGGTGGTGCGCATTGTAAGGTTTCTAACAGGCCATTTAGTAGTCGGAGTGTAAAAAACATCATGGGGTGGTGTGAATCGGAGGCTCTGGATCAGGATAGGCAGTCAGTGGCAATGTATAATGGAGAAAAGCACCACAGGGTGGTCAGGATGGGGACGTCAGGAAACATGCAGTGGCAATGTAGGATAGGTTTCTGAAAAACGTCGCTGGGTGGTGCGCATTGTAAGGGTTTTTAAGAGGCCATTCACTAGTAGGAGTGAGAAATACATCACGGGGTGGTGTGAATTGGAAGGCTTGAATGAGGATAGGCAGTGAGTGGCAATGTAGGATGGAGAAAAGCACCACGGAATGGTGAGCATGGTGAGGTCAGGAAACATGCAGTGGCAATGTAATATAGATTTCTGAAAAACATCGCGGTGTGGTGCGCATTGTAAGGGTTTCTAACTGGCCATTCACTAGTAGGAGTGAGAAAAACATAACGGGGTGGTGTGAATCGGAGGGCCTGAATCAGGATAGGCAGTGAATGGCAATGTAGGATGTAGAAAAACACCACGGGGTGGTCAGCATGGGGAAGTCAGGAAACATGCAGTGGCAATGTGTGATAGCTTTCTGAAAAACATCGCGGGTTGGTGCGAATTGTCAGTGTATCTAACAGGCCATTCACCACTAGGAGTGAAAAAAACATCACGGGGTGGTGTGAATCAGAGTGCCTGAATTAGGATAGGCTGTGTGTGGCAATGTAGGATGGAGAAAAGCACCACGGGTTTGTCAGCATGGGTAGGCAAGGAAACATGCAGTGGCAATGTAGAATAGGTTTCTGATAAACATCACTGGATGGTGCGCATTGTAAGGGTTTCTAAAGGGCCATTCACTAGTAGGAGTGAGAACAACATCACGGGGTGGTGTGAATTGGAGGGCCTGAATTAGGATAGGCATTGAGTGGCAATGTAGGATGGAGAAAAGCACCACGGTATGGTGAGCAATTTGAGGTCAGGAAACATGCAGTGGCAATTTAGTATAGATTTCTGCAAAACATCGCGGGGTGGTGCGCATTGTAAGGCTTTCTAACAGGTCATTCGCTAGTAGGAGTGAGAAAAACTTCACGGGGTGGTGTGAATCGGAGGGCCTGAATTAGGATAGGCAGTGAGTGGCAATGTAGGATGGAGAAAAGCAACACGGGTTGGTCAGCATGGGGAGGTCAGGAAACATGCATTGGCAATGTAGGATAGGTTTCTGAAAAACATTGGGGGTGGTGCGCATTGTAAGGTTTCTAACAGGCGATTCACTAGTAGGAGCAAGAAAAACATCATGTTGTGGTGTGAATCAGAGGGCCTGAATCAAGATAGACAGTGAGTGGCACGGTAGGATGGAGAAAAGCACCAAAGGTTGGTGAACATGGGAATGTCAAGAAACATGCAATGGCAATGTAGGATAAGTTTCTGAAAATCATCGCCGGGTCGTTCGCATTGTAAGGGTTTGTAGCAGGCCATTCACTATTAGGAGTGAGAAAACCATGACAGAGTGGTGTGAATCGGAGGGCTTGAATTAGGATAGGCAGTGAGGGCAATGAAGAATGGAGAAAAGCACCATGGGGTCGTCAACATGGGGAGGTCAGGAAACATGCAGTGGCAATGTAGGATAGGTTTCTGAAAAACATCGGGGGGTGGTGCGTATTGTAAGGATTTTTAACAAGCCATTCACAAGTAGGAGGGAAAAAAACATCACGGCGTGGTGTGTATCGGACTGCCTGATTTAGGATAGGCTGCGAGTGGCAATTAAGGATGGAGAAAAGCACCACAGGTTTGTCAGCAGGAGAGGCAAGGAAACATGCAGTGGCAATGCAGAATAGATTTCTGATAAACATCCATCGGTGGTGCGCATTGTAAGGGTTTCTAAGAGGCCATTCACTAGTAGCAGTGAGAAAAGTATCACAGGCTGTTGTGAATCGCAGGGTCTGAATTAGGATAGGCAGTGAGTGGCAATGTAGGATGGAGAAAAGCACCACGGGGTGGTCAGCATGGGGAGGTCAGGAAACATGCAGTGGCAATGTAGGATAAGTTTCTGAAAAACAACACAGGTGGTGCGCATTGTAAAGGTTTCTAACAGGCCATTCACTAGTAGCAGTGAGAAAAACGTCACGGGCTGGTGTGAATCAGAAGGCCTGATTTAGGATAGGCAGTGAGTGGCAATGTAGCATGGAGAAAAGCATCATGAGGTGGTCAGGATGGGAAGGTCATTAAACATGCAGTGGCAATTTAGTATAGGTTTCTGAAAAACATCGCAGGGTGGTGCGCATTGTCAGTGTTTCTAACTGGCCATTTACTAGTAGGAGTGAGAAAAACATCACGGGCTGGTGTGAATCGGTGGGCCTGAATTAGTATAGGCAGTGAGTGGCAATGTAAAATGGAGAAAAGCACCAGGGGTGGTCAGGATGGGAGGTCAAGAAACATGCAATGGCAATGTAAGATAGGTTTTTGAAAAAAATCGTGTGGTGATGCGCATTGAAATGGTTTCTAGCAGGCCATTCACTTGTAGGAGTGAGAAAAACATCACGGGGTGGTGAAAATCGGAGGGCCTGAATCAGGATAGGCAGTGAGTGGCAATGTAAAATTGAGAAAACCACCACGGGGTGGTCAGCACGGGGAGGTCAGGAAACATGCAGTGGCAATTTAGGATAGGTTTCTGATAAACATCGCAGGGTGGTGCGCATTGTAAAGGTTTCTAACAGGCCATTCACTAGTAGGAGTGATAAAAAAATTACCGGGTGGTGTGAATCAGAGGGCCTGAATCAGGATAGGCAGTGAGTGGCAATGGAGGATGCAGAAAAACACCACAGGGTGGTCCGCATGGGGATGTCACGAAACATTCAGTGGCAATGTAGGATAAGTTTCTGAAAAACATCGGGGGGTGGTGCGCATTGTAAGGCTTTTTAACAAGCCATTCAGAAGTAGGAGTGAAAAAAACATCACGGGGTGGTGTGAATCGGACTGCATGATTTAGAATAAGCTGTGAGTGGCAATGTAGGATGGAGAAAAGCACCACAGTGTGGTCAGCATGGGGATGTCATGAAACATGCAGGCAATATAGGATAGGTTTCTGAAAAACCTCGCAGCCTGGTGAGAATTGTAAGGGTTTCTAACAGGCCATTCACTACAACAGTGAGAAAAACATCACGGGGTGGTGTGAATCAGAGGGCCTGAATTAGGAAAGGCAGTGAGTGGCAATGTAAAATTGAGAAAAGTACCACGGGGTGGTCAGCATGGGCAGGTCAGGAAATATGCAGTGGCAATGTAGGATAGGTTTCTGATAAACATCGCAGGGTGGTGCGCATTGTAAGGTTTCTAACAGGCCATTTAGTAGTCGGAGTGTAAAAAACATCATGGGGTGGTGTGAATCGGAGGCTCTGGATCAGGATAGGCAGTCAGTGGCAATGTATAATGGAGAAAAGCACCACAGGGTGGTCAGGATGGGGACGTCAGGAAACATGCAGTGGCAATGTAGGATAGGTTTCTGAAAAACGTCGCTGGGTGGTGCGCATTGTAAGGGTTTTTAAGAGGCCATTCACTAGTAGGAGTGAGAAATACATCACGGGGTGGTGTGAATTGGAAGGCTTGAATGAGGATAGGCAGTGAGTGGCAATGTAGGATGGAGAAAAGCACCACGGAATGGTGAGCATGGTGAGGTCAGGAAACATGCAGTGGCAATGTAATATAGATTTCTGAAAAACATCGCGGTGTGGTGCGCATTGTAAGGGTTTCTAACTGGCCATTCACTAGTAGGAGTGAGAAAAACATAACGGGGTGGTGTGAATCGGAGGGCCTGAATCAGGATAGGCAGTGAATGGCAATGTAGGATGTAGAAAAACACCACGGGGTGGTCAGCATGGGGAAGTCAGGAAACATGCAGTGGCAATGTGTGATAGCTTTCTGAAAAACATCGCGGGTTGGTGCGAATTGTCAGTGTATCTAACAGGCCATTCACCACTAGGAGTGAAAAAAACATCACGGGGTGGTGTGAATCAGAGTGCCTGAATTAGGATAGGCTGTGTGTGGCAATGTAGGATGGAGAAAAGCACCACGGGTTTGTCAGCATGGGTAGGCAAGGAAACATGCAGTGGCAATGTAGAATAGGTTTCTGATAAACATCACTGGATGGTGCGCATTGTAAGGGTTTCTAAAGGGCCATTCACTAGTAGGAGTGAGAACAACATCACGGGGTGGTGTGAATTGGAGGGCCTGAATTAGGATAGGCATTGAGTGGCAATGTAGGATGGAGAAAAGCACCACGGTATGGTGAGCAATTTGAGGTCAGGAAACATGCAGTGGCAATTTAGTATAGATTTCTGCAAAACATCGCGGGGTGGTGCGCATTGTAAGGCTTTCTAACAGGTCATTCGCTAGTAGGAGTGAGAAAAACTTCACGGGGTGGTGTGAATCGGAGGGCCTGAATTAGGATAGGCAGTGAGTGGCAATGTAGGATGGAGAAAAGCAACACGGGTTGGTCAGCATGGGGAGGTCAGGAAACATGCATTGGCAATGTAGGATAGGTTTCTGAAAAACATTGGGGGTGGTGCGCATTGTAAGGTTTCTAACAGGCGATTCACTAGTAGGAGCGAGAAAAACATCATGTTGTGGTGTGAATCAGAGGGCCTGAATCAAGATAGACAGTGAGTGGCACGGTAGGATGGAGAAAAGCACCAAAGGTTGGTGAACATGGGGATGTCAAGAAACATGCAATGGCAATGTAGGATAAGTTTCTGAAAATCATCGCCGGGTCGTTCGCATTGTAAGGGTTTGTAGCAGGCCATTCACTATTAGGAGTGAGAAAACCATGACAGAGTGGTGTGAATCGGAGGGCTTGAATTAGGATAGGCAGTGAGGGCAATGAAGAATGGAGAAAAGCACCATGGGGTCGTCAACATGGGGAGGTCAGGAAACATGCAGTGGCAATGTAGGATAGGTTTCTGAAAAACATCGGGGGGTGGTGCGTATTGTAAGGATTTTTAACAAGCCATTCACAAGTAGGAGGGAAAAAAACATCACGGGGTGGTGTGTATCGGACTGCCTGATTTAGGATAGGCTGCGAGTGGCAATTAAGGATGGAGAAAAGCACCACAGGTTTGTCAGCAGGAGAGGCAAGGAAACATGCAGTGGCAATGCAGAATAGATTTCTGATAAACATCCATCGGTGGTGCGCATTGTAAGGGTTTCTAAGAGGCCATTCACTAGTAGCAGTGAGAAAAGTATCACAGGCTGTTGTGAATCGCAGGGTCTGAATTAGGATAGGCAGTGAGTGGCAATGTAGGATGGAGAAAAGCACCACGGGGTGGTCAGCATGGGGAGGTCAGGAAACATGCAGTGGCAATGTAGGATAAGTTTCTGAAAAACAACACAGGTGGTGCGCATTGTAAAGGTTTCTAACAGGCCATTCACTAGTAGCAGTGAGAAAAACGTCACGGGCTGGTGTGAATCAGAAGGCCTGATTTAGGATAGGCAGTGAGTGGCAATGTAGCATGGAGAAAAGCATCATGAGGTGGTCAGGATGGGAAGGTCATTAAACATGCAGTGGCAATTTAGTATAGGTTTCTGAAAAACATCGCAGGGTGGTGCGCATTGTCAGTGTTTCTAACTGGCCATTTACTAGTAGGAGTGAGAAAAACATCACGGGCTGGTGTGAATCGGTGGGCCTGAATTAGTATAGGCAGTGAGTGGCAATGTAAAATGGAGAAAAGCACCAGGGGTGGTCAGGATGGGAGGTCAAGAAACATGCAATGGCAATGTAAGATAGGTTTTTGAAAAAAATCGTGTGGTGATGCGCATTGAAATGGTTTCTAGCAGGCCATTCACATGTAGGGGTGAGAAAAACATCACGGGGTGGTGTAAATCGGAGGGCCTGAATCAGGATAGGCAGGGAGTGGCAATGTAAAATTGAGAAAACCACCACGCGGTGGTCAGCACGGGGAGGTCAGGAAACATGCAGTGGCAATGTAGGATAGGTTTCTGATAAACATCGCAGGGTGGTGCGCATTGTAAAGGTTTCTAACAGGCCATTCACTAGTAGGAGTGATAAAAAAATTACCGGGTGGTGTGAATCAGAGGGCCTGAATCAGGATAGGCAGTGAGTGGCAATGGAGGATGCAGAAAAACACCACAGGGTGGTCCGCATGGGGATGTCACGAAACATTCAGTGGCAATGTAGGATAAGTTTCTGAAAAACATCAGGGGGTGGTGCGCATTGTAAGGCTTTTTAACAAGCCATTCAGAAGTAGGAGTGAAAAAAACATCACGGGGTGGTGTGAATCGGACTGCATGATTTAGAATAAGCTGTGAGTGGCAATGTAGGATGGAGAAAAGCACCACAGTGTGGTCAGCATGGGGATGTCATGAAACATGCAGGCAATATAGGATAGGTTTCTGAAAAACCTCGCAGCCTGGTGAGAATTGTAAGGGTTTCTAACAGGCCATTCACTACAACAGTGAGAAAAACATCACGGGGTGGTGTGAATCAGAGGGCCTGAATTAGGAAAGGCAATGAGTGGCAATGTAAAATTGAGAAAAGTACCACGGGGTGGTCAGCATGGGCAGGTCAAGAAATATGCAGTGGCAATGTAGGATAGGTTTCTGATAAACATCGCAGGGTGGTGCGCATTGTAAGGTTTCTAACAGGCCATTTAGTAGTCGGAGTGTAAAAAACATCATGGGGTGGTGT